>NW_012115278.1:766861-804656 GCF_000951035.1 Colobus angolensis palliatus
CCTTCATTTCTTTTTTGAAACAAATCTTGCTGTGTTGCTCAGCATGGAAAGCATTGCCAAAATCATGGCTCACTGCAGCCTCAACTTCCCAGGTGCTAGAGAGCCTCCCACCTCATGCTCTTGGGACCACAGGCACATGCCAACACATCTCGCTAATTGTTTTTTAATTTTTTTTTGTTGGTAGAGATGGGGGGGGTGGTCTCACTGTGTTTTGCAGGCTGGTTTCAAACTCATAGGGTCAAGGAATCTTCAAACCATGGCCCCGAAAGTGTTGACATTTTAGGCATGAGTTACCATGCCTATCCTACGTATGAAAGCCTTGTGAGATATATGATATGCAAATATTTCTCTCGTTTTGTACGTTTCCTCTTTCATTCTGTTGATGTTTCCTTTCATGTACAAACGTTTTAGATTTGATGTAGTCTTGCTTATGTATTTTTGCTTTTGTTGGTTATACTTTTAGTGTCATATTCAAAAAATGATTGACAAAAACAAGAAGGGTTTCCATGTGTTTTCTTCTAGTTTTACAATGTCAAGATGTGTCTTTAAATACTTGATTTGAGTTGATTTTTGTGTATGTTGTGAGGTAAGGATACAGTTTCCTTTTTTTTTTTTTTTTTAATTTGTGGATATCCAGTATGCCAAATATGATTAGTTAGAGAAATCATGCTCTGAGCACTCACGTCAAAGATACATTGAGTGGAGTACATGGATTTACTTCTGCATTCTTCATTCTTTTCCATTAGATTATATCTGGTTTTTGCCAGTATTCTAGTATTTTGAATTACTATAGCTTTGTTATATACTTGGAAATCATTTTGGGTCTCTTGTGGATCCAGATAAATTGTACGATTTTTTTCTCTATTTATGGAAAAATGTGATTGTGATTTTGATGGGAATTATACTGAATCAGTAGATAACTTTGGGTAGTATGGTTATTTTGACAATATTAATTAGTCCCGGTGGTGATGTTGAGGTGGTGTTGACCTGGGGGCATTGGGGTGAGTGATAGTGCCGTCAAGTTGGCTACATGATGGGACGCTGGCTGGGAGGTCAGTGCATAAAAATCCTGTGGATGTGATCAGGGCAAGGGTGATGGAAGGTGATGTGTCCTGTCTGCGTCGTCCTTGTAGGGATCATCCTGCAATGAAAGGAGGCATTACCTTCGGATGTCCTGAGGGCATGGTGCAGGCACCAGGACTGAGTGGAGGGGAAGAAGCCCATGTCTTGAGGTCCCTTGGCTACATGGGGAAGACTGCCCCTGGGCTTCATGCCAAGTTTGAGACTGACGTGCTGGCTGTTGTGATGGCGCTCTGCGGTGCTGGTTGTGGTTGGTTTTCGACTAGATACACCTCGCCTGGGAGAGTGGCCAGAGACAATGTCAGTTCCAGACATCAGCAGCCCCAGGAGGAGGAGCGTGTGCTTGCACCAGGAGTGGTGGCTGTTAGGCGAGGGACCTCAGACCTACATCTGCGTGGCCTAACGTCAGAGATCACATACTACTGATTGAAGACCTTGTTCTTGAGCTGTCCAGTTGCCGCAGGGTCAAGCCTGGAAGATGCAGCCTATGATGGCTCTTTGCAGTGTTCGGAAACATATGTGCACCCCAGGGAGGGACAAACACACACACACACACACACACACACACACAATGAAACTCACAACACACAGACACAAAATGACACACACACACACACACGAGCCCACAGCAAAAGGCAGATAGGCACAGAAACAGGCGTGTGCAGTAGTTCTGGCCACACATACTCCCTAGGTGTCCACAGAATGACATGGGTAAGGTATATTCATGAAGTTAGAGATCAGTCATGGAGGCCAAGGACAAGCAGGTGCACTAGTTGACCCGCGGAAGCGAATGGCATGAAAGTGGTGAGCATTGTACCTGGGCCTGTTTCTCAAGTGTGTATTTGATTTCTTTACAATTCCCTGGAGAGGTTGCCGTGGGAGGCCCACTGCCTGTTGGCAAGGAAGATGGTTGATTCTTCTGAGCAATGGAGGCCCTGCAGAGTCCTGCAGTCACTGTGGCCTGGCGTCCATGGCACACTCAGTGCTGGTGGATGGCTCAATATGGTAAGCATTCCTCTGCCCCGTGTGCTGAATAAGGGTGACTTTTAGATGTCCTAGATCTTCAAGGAGCTGTTTCTCAGCAGCAAATGGCATGACGAGTTCCACTCCTAGAGTGGATGGTCTGTGCCCATTGCTCAGTGGTGTGGCTCTGGCTTCCCCAGCATGCTGAATGTCTTTAAGGTCATTGACTCGCTCCTTCCCGGCCTGTGATGTCAAACGTCCTGCCCCTTTGAATGTGCTTGGATCGATGATGAGTCCCCCATAAAAACATTCCTTGGAAAAGCTGAACAAAATGAGTGAGAACTCATACCGTCGTTCTCATCGGAACTGAGGTCCAGCACGTTGCCTCCCCCGGGGACTGTAAGAGCAAGGGACAGCTTCCACTGGTTCCCATAGGTTCCACCACCCAGGGCGTCCACAGACAAAAGTCTCATGTCACAGGCACATTAGGAACATTCCCTCTGTGTGAGGTACATGGGTGGGAGAGTCCTGGGGCAGTCTGCCGCTCTGTGATGGTGTGGTGGCCGTGGAAGCAGGCAGAAATGTTGCCAGCATAGGGGAGTGTGCTGCTGGTAAGCTCCCAGAAGGAAGTCCCAGATTTCACAGTGGTCATTTCAGTGCAGAAGACCGGGTGTCTGTTTTCATGTGGAGGAGAGCCCAAGGCCCAGACCTCAGGCAGACCTTGGTCTTGATTTTTGATTAGTTGAGAACAGGGGAGTTCCAAGATAATAGGGGAGAGTGCAGAGCAGTGTCTTGGCAGACGGTGAAAGCCTCTTCAGCCCACCCTCCAACATCGGTCACAGGAGCCCCCCTGGAAGGGATTGCTTTGCCTCCTGAGCTGTGAGATGCCTGTGGTGCAATGGCGGAGTCTTGAGCAGGAAGGTACTCCAGAGAAAAGGTGATAGAGGGCTCACATGGACGTGAGTGTCATTAGCAGACTTGGGCTGTCTTTTGGCGGTGATGGGCTTTCCGTGGATTTTTTGGTGGATGACAGGTTGGCCAGCAGAGGTCTTTGAGGCCACATCCTAGGGAGCATGAGGATCAAGTTGGTGCCTGTGGCCCTGGATCACTTCCAGCCTTCCTGAGAGAGTAATGGGCTCCTCCATTGTACAAATCTTCCTATAAGTGATCTCTTGGCCCGCCATCATTGGGCAGCTCCACCTGCTGCAGCTCATGTGAGCAAATACTGCTCTGGATCCTCTTTCCTGCTTATAAGGCAGCTTCTGTCCTGAAGGTCCAGAGTGAATATGCCCTGCCCTGGCTCTGGCCCAAGTCTCTGCCGTGGGCGCCGGTCACACTTGGGGCTATCCAAGGAGGTCTATCCATTCCATGCAACACGTGTGCAATCCCAGGGGTGCTGCCACAGAGTCCTTTGACTTGGGATGCCTTGCACCTCTGCATGTTGGCAATATTTCAGTGTTGGACTCCACTACACCCTAGGGGTGATGAACTGTTTTGGCTCCCTTAACTGGTTTGAAGTCTCAGCGCAGCCAGGACAGCCACGCCATGTTGAAGGGCATGCGGATGGCTTAGGAGTGTTGGAAAGGATGGGTGGTTCTGGGCTCACAGCTCACTCACTAGCTGCCTGCACGTAGACCCAGTGGTGGCGTTCAGGCAGTGTTGACTTTCAGGCATTGCGGCAGGTAGTAGTGCAGTCAAGTTAACGGCATGATGGGATGTTGCCTCAGAAGTCAGTACAGCATAGCCCTGTGGGTGTGTCCAGTGCGAGGAAAATGAACGACAATGTGTCCTGTCTGCCTGGTCCTTGGGACATCGGTTGGGGGACATCCTGTTGGAAAAGCAGCCATTCCCTTTGTATGTCCAGAGGGCATGGTGCAGGCACGTGGACTGAGTGGAGGGAGGAAGCCCGTGTCTTGAGGTCCTTTGGCTAGGTTGGGAAGACCACCTCTGGCCCTGACGCCGAGTTTCAGACCAATGTGCTGGCCCTTGCAAAGTCCCCCTCCAGCGCAGGTTGTGATTGGTTTTCCACCACGTGTGCCTCACCTGAGAGGGCTGCTAGAGACAGTTTCTGCTCAGGACATCGGATGTCCCGTGAGGAGGAGCATGTACTCACACCAGGGGAGGTGGCTGGTAGGCGAGCCACCTCAGGCGTATGTCTGCATGGCTCCCATGTCAAAATTTACATCCTCCTGATTGAAGTCCTTCCGCTTTCGGATTGGCGGGTTGTCAGGCCAGGAGGCTGCAGACTGTGACTGCCTATTGCTGTGTTGGGAAACACATGTGTCAGGAACACATACGCGTGAGGGAGACACACACACATACATTCATATACACATACACAGAGGCATGCCGAACCACAGGCAAATACACGTAGCAATGGGCGTGTGTGACCACACATGCTTTTAGGTATCCACAGAGTAACATGTGTAAAGTATCGTGGAAACCAGGGAATAACAGGTGTGCGCGCTGCCCTGCGGGAAAGAATGGGATTGAAGTGTTGACCAGTGGACCTGGGCCCATTTCTCAAGCCTGTTATTTGGTTTCTTTACACTTCTCAGAGGCAGTTGCTGTGGGAGGCGTGGTGTAACTGCTGGGAGGAAGACACTCAATTCTTCTGAGCACCGAAGGCCACAGGGAGTCCTGGATTTTGTGTGGCCTGGCATCCATGGTGCACCGCGTGCTGGCGGGTGACTCAGGACGGTAAGCATTTCTCTGCCCTGCATGCTGAGTGAGGGTGTCTTTCGGATTTCCAAGACCCATGAGGAAGGAGCAGGTTCTTGGCGAACCACCCATGGCGTGACGACTTCCTCTCCTAGAGTGGATAATCTGCACTCGTTGCTCAGTGGCACGGCTCTATGGGGGCCGAAGGTCTTTAACGTCATTGGCTCACCCACTGCCCGGCCTGTGGTCTGAAACGTCCTGCCTCTTCAAATGTGCTTGGATCGATGATGAGTCCCCCAAAAAAACATTCCTTGGAAAAGCTGAACAAAATGAGTGAGCACTCATACCGTCGTTCTCATCGGATCTGAGGTCCAGCACGTTGCCTTCCCCAGGGACTGTAGGAGCGAGGGACAGCTTCCACTGGTTCCCATAGGTTCCACCACCCAGGGCATCCACAGGCCAAAGGCTCCATCACACAGAGGTTAGGAACATTCCCTTTGTGTGAGGTACACAGTTGGGGGAGTCCTGGGGGGAGCGACTGCTCTGTGATGGTGCCATAGCCGTGGAAGGGATCGAGATACTGCAGGCCTAGGGTAGCCTGCGCCTGATCTTGGCTTGGTGAGTTCTTTGGAAGGGAGACCTGGTCCTCATGGCGGGCATCTCTGAGCAGAGGACTGAGTCCTTGTTTTCTTGCTGGGGAGAGCACAAGGCCCACGTCTCAGGCAGATGTTGGTCCTGAGTTTTGGTTTGCTGAGGAGAAGGGAGTGTCAAGGATGATGGGGGACAGTGTATTAACAAAGGGTGTTGTGACAGCCAAAGCTGCTTTGGCCCTCCACCCAGCATCCGGTCATGGAGGCCCCCCAGCAGGGATTTCTTCATCCCCTGAACCGTGAGATGCCCCTGGTGCCATGGTGGAAGCCTGGACTGGAAGGTACCCCACAGAGGAGGCGGTAGGGGGCTCATGTGGACATGTGTGTCATCAGCATTGTTGGGCTGTTGTTCAGCAGTGATGGACTTTCCATTTACTTCTCTAGTGGATGACAAGTTGGCCAGCAGCGATCGTAGAGGGCAGGTCCCAGGGAATATGAGGGTCAGACTCGTGCCCCTGGCCCTCAGTCACTTCTCATCTTCCTGACATTGTATGGGCCCCACCATTGTGCACATCTTCCTGGAAATGGTCTCTTGGCTTGCCATTGCCGGGCACCCCCAACTGCTGCAGCTCATGTGAGCAAATGTGGCTCTGGATCGTCTTTCCCACTTTGAAAGCAACTTCCATCCTCAAGGTGTCCAGAGGGTATGTGCCCTGGCCCTGGCCCAGAACTCTTCTGTGGGCGTTGGTCACACACGGGGCTATCCATGGAGATCCGGGTACATTCCAGGCAACACTTATGCCATTCCAGGGGCCTGCCATAGAGAGTTCCTTGACTTGGGATGCCCCTGCACCTCCCGTGTTGGTAATGTTCCAGTGTTGCATTCTGCTACACCGTAAGGGTGATGAAGCGTTTCAGCTCTCTTAAACAATTTGATGTCACAGTGCAGCCAGGACAGCCATATCATGTTGAGGGGCCCATGACTGCATTAGAAATGTTGGAAGGGATTAGTGGTTCTGCAGATTGCAGCTTATTAATAGCCGTGTATATGTAGATCTGGTGATGGAGCTGAGGTAGTGTAGAGTTGCAGGAGTTGGGGTGGGTGGTAGTGCAGTCAAGTTGGCTGCATAATGGGATGTTGCCTCAGAGTCTAAGCCCTGTGGATGTAACCAATGCAAGGACAATGGAAAGCAGTGTGTCCTGTCAGCCTGGTCCTTGGGCGGGAACGTCCTGTTGGAGAGCAGCCATTCCCTTCGGATGTCATGAAGGCACAGTGCAAACATGTGGACTGAGTGGAGGGGAGGAAGCCCGCGTCTTGAGATCCTTTGGCTAGGTTGGGAAGATTGGCTCTGGCCTGATGCCATTTTCAGACTGATGGGTTGGTCATTGAGAAGGCGTCCTCAAGTGCTGGTTGTGGTTGGTTTTTCATCAAGTGAGCCTCACCTGGGAGTGTGGCCAGAGACAGTGTCAGGTCACAACATCAGGTGCCCCATGAGGAAGAGCATGTGCTCACTCCAGGGGTGATGGCTGGTAGGTGAGGGACCTCAGGCCTATGTCCTCATGGCCCCGAAGTCAAAAGTTCACATCCTGCTGATTGAAGACCTTGGTTTTGAGCCTTTGGGTTGCAGGGGCTTCGGGTCTGGGGGCTGCAGACTATGACTTCCTGTTGTGGCGTGGGAAACACATGTGCATGAGGGAAACACACAGGCTCACACTATCACACACACACTCATGTACAGCCACAGGCAAATAGACACAGCAACAGGTGCATGTGGTCGTTCTGGCCACACACGCTTCCTAGGTGTCTAGAAAGTGACACTGTTAGGTATGTTTATAAAGATGGAGGTCCATCATGGAGGCCAAGGAGAAGCGGGCATGTGAGTTGCTCTGTGGAAAAGGGTGGCATTGAAGCGACCAGTGAACCTGGACCCGTTTCTCAAGCATGCATTTGATCTCTTTACACTTCTCAGGGGCTGTTATCATGGGACACCTGCCATATGCTGGCAATGAACATGGTCAGTTCTTCTGAGCCACAAAGGCCCCCGAAGTCCTGGAGTTGGTGTGGTTTAGCATCCACGGTGCGCCCCCTGCTGGTGGATGGCTCAGGACGGTAAGCATTCCTCTGCGCCACGTGCTGAGTGGGGGGTGGGATTTCTGAGACCCGAAGGGAGCTGTTTCTCAGCAGGCCACTGATGGCATGGTGAGTTCCACTCCTAAAGTGAACGGTCTGTGCGCATTGTTCAGTGGCATGGCTCTGGCTTCCCTAGGGGGTCGAAGGTTTTTAAGGTCATCACCTTGCCCCTTGCCCAGCCTGTGGTGTCAAACGTCCTACCCCTTTGAATGTGCTTGGATCGATGATGAGTCCCCCATAAAAACATTCCTTGGAAAAGCTGAACAAAATGAGTGAGAACTCATACCGTCGTTCTCATCGGAACTGAGGTCCAGCACGTTGCTTCCCCTGGGGACTGTAGGAGCGAGGGACAGCTTCCACTGCTTCCCATAGGTTCCGACACCCAGGGCGTCCACGGATGAAAGTCTCACATCACAGGCACGATAGGAACATTCCTTCTGTGTGAGGTACACGAGTACGAGCGTCATGAGGGGATTGGCTGCTCTGTGATGTCATGGTGGCTGTAGAAGCGGGTGGAAATGCAGACCTAGGATCGTGTGCACCTGATCTTGGCTTGATGAGGTCCCAGGAAGGGAGACCCTGACCTCCCGATGGGCATCTCTACGCAGAGGACTGGGTCTTTGTTTTTATGCCAAGGAGAGCAAAAGGCCCAGACCTCAGGCAGACCTTGGTCTCGATTTTCAGTTATCTGAGGAGAGGGGAGTGCCAAAGTGATGGGGGACAATGGAGAGCAATGGGTGTTGTGGCAGACAGCCAAAGCCTCTTTAACCTTCGTCCCATTGTTGGTTACAGGGACCCCCCGGCAGGGATTTCTTTGCCTCCTGAGCCATGAGTTGCCCATGGCGTGGTGGCTGAGACTGGGCAGGACAGTACCTCAGAGCAAAGGTGGTAGAGGGCTCACATGGACATGCGTGTCATCAGTGGTCTTGGGCTGTCATTTGGCAGTGATGGCCTTTCCATGGATTTCTCTTGTGGATGACAGGTCAGCCTGTGGTGTTTTCAAGGGCAGATCCAAGGAGCATGAGTGTCGGGCTGTATCCTGTGGATACAGCTTTCGGTCTTCTTGGGAGAGTAGAGGGCTCCACCATTGCACACATCTTCCTGGAAATGGTCTCTTGGCCCACCATTGCCGAGCAGCCCTACACGCTGTAGCTCGTGTGAACAGATAACTGCTCTGGATCTTACTTCCCGCTTTGAAACAGCTTCCATCCAAAAGACTTTCAGAAGGAACGTGCCCTGGCCCTTGCTCAGAACTCTCCTGTGGGATTCCATCACACTTGGAGCTGTCCATGGAGGTCCGTGTGCATTCCAGACAATGCATATTTAATCCCAGGTGCCTTCCATGGAGAGTCCCTTGACTTGAGATGCTTCCACTTCTCTGCATGTTGGTGATATTCAAGTGTTGGATTTAGCTACGTCCTAGGTATGATGAAGTGTTTCAACCCCATTAGTCTCAGCGCAGCCAGGACAGTCATGTCATGTTGAAAGGCATGCCAGTGGCTTAGGAAAGTTGGGAAGGATTGGTCATTCTGTGGCTCACAGCTCACTTAGTAGCCACATGCATATAGACTTGGTGGTGGTTGTCAGATGGTGTTGACCAGCAGGTGTTGGGGAGGATGGTACTGCATCCAAGTTGGCTGCATGGTGGGATGTTGGCTCAGAGGTCGGTGGAAGGAAGGCCTTTGAGTCTGATCGATGCAAGGATGATGGAAGGCCATATGTCCTGTCTGCCTGGTCCTTGGGGCATTAGGCAGGGACATCCTGTGGGAAAAGCAGCCATTTCCTTCAGGTGTCCTGAGTGCATGATGCAGGTATATTGACTGAGTGGAGGAGAGGAAGCCCATGTCTTGAGGTCTTTTTCCTAGATTGGGCAGACTGCCTCTGGCCTTGATGCCGAGTTTCAGAGTCACGTCCTGGCTGTTGTAAAGGCATGCTCCAGTGCTGGTTGTGATTGGTTTTGTGCCAGGTGCACCTTTCCTGGGAGTGCTGCTAGAGGCAGTGTCTGGTCAGGACATCAGATGCCCTGTGAGGAGGAGCTTGTGCTCAGGCTAGGGGTGGTGGCTGTTATGTGAGGGACGTTGGGCCTATGTCTGCATGGCCCAAGGTCAGAGTTTACATCCTGTTGATTGAAGGTCTTGGTCTTGAATTGTCCGGTTGATGGGGGCTCAGGCCTGGAGGCCGCAGACTCTGATTGTATGTTGCCATGTTGGGAAACTTATGTGTTGGGAAACACATGTGCATGAGGGAGAGAGACACACACACACACACACAGCCACTCAGCAATGGGTGTGTGCGGTCATTCTGGCGCCACATGCAGCTCTGAAGTGTTGGCAGAGTGCCACTAGTAAGGTACAATCATGGAAACAGAAGTCACTCACGGAGGCCAGCAGAAGGAAGACTTGCAAGTTGCCACACATGAGCGAATGGCACTGAAGTTTTGACCAGTGGAACTGGGCCTGTTTCTCAAGTGTGTATTTGATTTCTTTACACTTCTCAGGGGCAGTTGCCATGGGAGGCCCGCTGCCTGCTGGAAGGAAGATGGTCAGTTCTTTTGAGCCACAAAGGCCCTGCAGGGTCCTGGAGTCAGTGTGGCCTGGCTTCCTGGGTGCACCTCGTGCTGGTGGATCGCTCAGGACGGTAAGCATTTCTCTGCCCCATGTGCTGAGTGAGGGTGTCTTTTGGATTTCCAAGACCCACCATGAGCTGTTTCTCATGAGGCCACTAATGGCATGGTGTCGAACATCCTGCCTCTTCAAATGTGCTTGGATCGATGATGAGTCTTCCATAAAAACATTCCTTGGAAAAGCTGAACAAAATGAGTGAAAACTCATACCGTCGTTCTCATCGGATCTGAGGTCCAGCACGTTGCCTCTAGCAGAGACTGTTGGAGTGAGGGACAACTTCCACTAGTCCCTGTAGGTTCCACTACCCAGGGCGTCTGCAAGTAAATGTCTCCCATTACACACACATTAGGAACATTCCCTTTGTGTGAGGCACACAATTAGGAGAGTCATGGAGGGACTGGCTGCTGTGATGGCATGGCAGCTGTGGAAGCGGACAGAAAAATCGCAGGCCTAGAGGAGTGTGTGGCAGACCCGGGCCTGGTGAGCTGCTAAGAAGGGAGACCTGGACCTTGTGTCAGGCATCCTCATACACAGGAGAGGGTCCTGGTCCCCCTACAATGGGGAGAGCATGAGGAGCTAGCCTCAGGCAGACCTTGGTCTTGCTTTTCAGTTAGCTGAGAACAGGGGAGTGCCAAGGGTGATGAGGGAGAGTGCAGAGCAATGGGTGTTGCAGTAGATGGCCAAAGCCTCTTCAACCCTCCCCCCAGCATTCGTCCCAGGGTCCGCCCAGCATGGATTTCTTTACCTCCTGAGCTGTGAGATGCTGGTGGTGTGGCAGATACCTGGCTGGGACGTATTCTCTGGTATTCCAGAGAAAAGGTGGTAGGGGCTCACGTGGACAGGTGTGTGCCATCAGTGGTCTTGGGCTGTCATTCAGTGGTGCTGTACTTTCTGTGTATTTCTCTGATGGATGACAGGTTGGGCAGCAGGGGTCTTCAAGGGAAGTTCCCAGGTTTGTGAGGTTTGGGCTGCTGCCTGTGGCCCTGGGTCACTCCGATCTTCCTGGCAGAGTAATGGACTCCACCGTTGTGTACATCTTCCAGGAAATGGTCTCTTGGCCTGCCATTGCCAGGCGCCCCACTTGCTGCAGCTCATGTGAGCAAATACTGCTCTTAATCCTTTTTTTCACTTTGAAAGCAGCATCTGTCCCGAAGGTGTCCAGTGAGAATGTGCCCTGGCCCAGGCCGAGTACCCTCCTATGGTCTCCAGTCACGTGTGGGCCTGTCCATGGAGGTCCGTGTCCATTCCGGGCAACGCGTGTGCAATCCCAGAGGTGTTGCCACAGAAAGTCTCTTGACTTGGGATGCCTCCATGCCTCTGCACGTTGGCGATGCTCCAGTGTTGGATTCTGCTATGCCGTATGCATGATGAAGCATTTTAGCTCCCTTAACCACTTTGAATTCACAGTGCAGCCATGACAGCCATGCCACTTTCAAGTGCACATGGGTGGCTTAGGAAAGTTGGAAAGGATTGGTGGTTCTACAGCTCACAGCTCACTTAGTAGCTGCATGCGTGTGGACTGGGTGGTGTTGATGCAGTGTTGACTTGCCAGTGTTGGGGTGGGTAGTAGTGCGGTCAGATTGGCTGCTTGATGGGTCATTGCTTCTGAGGTCAGTGCAGGGATGCCTTGTGGGTGTGTCCAACACAAGAATGATGACAGGCAGTGTGTCCTGTCAACCTGGTCCTTGGGGTTCAGGTAGGGACGTCCTGTTGGAAAAGCAGCCATTTTCTTTGGGTGTCCTGAGGGCACAGTGCGGGCATATGGACTGAGTGGAGGGGAGGATGCGTGGATCTTGAGGGCCTGTGGCTGGGTTGCTAGTCTTGCCTCTGGCCTTGATGCTGAGTTTCAGACCGATGTGCTGGACTTTGCAAAGGTCCCCTCTGGAGCTGGTTGTGGTTGGTTTTGTGCCAGGTGCTCCTCACCTAAAAGAGTGGTCAGAGACAGTGTCTTGTAATGACATCAGCATCCCCATGAGGAAGAGGAGTAGCCTCTGCTCCTGCCAGAGGTGGTGGCTGCTAGGTGAGAGACCTGTGACCTGTTTCCACATGGCCCCGAGGTCAGAGTTCACATCCCACTGATTGAAGGCCTGGGTCTGAGCCATCAGGTTGCTGGGTGGATCAGGTCTGGAGGCTGCAAACTATAACTGCCCATTGTGGTGTTGGCACCCACAGGTGCATTAGGGAGACAAACACACACCCATTTAAACTAATATTCTCACACATACACACACACACTCTCATACATTCACACTCATACTCACACTCTATCCCCCCCACACACACACACAGGCACAGACAGTCATAGGCTAATAGATGCAGCCATGTGCACGTGCAGTGGTTCTCGTCACACATGCTTCTAGGTGTCCACAGAGTGACACGGGTAAGGTATATTCATGGAGATGGAGGTCAGCCATGGAGGCCAAGGAGAAGCAGGTGTGTGAGTTGCTCTGTGGGAAAGAATGGCTTTGAAGTGTCCAGTGAACCTGGGCCTGTTTCTCAAGGCATGCATTTGATTTCTTTACACTTCTCAGGGACAGTTGCCGTGGGAGGTACGCTGACTGCTGTCAGGGAAGATGGTCGATGCTTCTGAGCAACATAGGCCCACATGGATTCCGTGTGGCCTGGCGTCCACTGTGCACCGTGTGCTGGCGGGTGGCTCAGGATGGTAAGTATTTTTCTGCCTCATGTGATGAGAGATGGTGGCTTTAGAATTTCCAAGACCTGCAAGGAACAGTTTCTCAGCAGGCCATTAATAGCATGGCGAGTTCCACTCTCGGAGTGAACGGTCTGTGCCAGTTGGTCATTGGTGGCAGCTCTGGCTTCCCCAGGGTGCCGAAGTTGTTTCACGTCATCGGCTCGCCCACTGCCCAGGCTGTGGTGTCAAACGTCCTGCCTCTTCAAATGTGCTTGGATCGATGATGAGTCCCCCAAAAAAAACATTCCTTGGAAAAGCTGAACAAAATGAGTGAGAACTCATACCGTCGTTCTCATCGGAACTGAGGTCCAGCACATTGCCTCCCCCAGGGATTGTAGGAGCGAGGGACAGCTTCCACTGGTTCCCATAGGTTCCACCACCCAGGGTGTCCACGGATGAACGTCTCACGTCACAGGCACAATAGGAACATTCCCTCTGTGTGAGGTACACGAGGGGGAGATTCGTGGGGGCACTGGCTGGTCTGTGATGGTGCAGTGGCCATGGAAGAGGGGAGAAATGTGATCCTAGGGGAGTGGGCAGCTGACCTCAGCCTGGTGAGCTTTCAGGAAGGGAGGCCTGGACCTTTTGGCTGGAGTCTCCATGCAGAGGGCAAGGTCTCACTTTTGCTACCAAGGAGAGCACAAGGCCCGGGCCTCGGGCAGACCTTGTTCGTGATTTCTGGTTAGCTGAGGACTGGGGAATGCCAAGGGCAGTGACGGAGAGTGCATAGCAATGGGTACCACGGGAGACAGCCAATGGCTCTTCAGCTCTTCCACCAGTGTTGGTCACAGTGTCCCCCCAGCACAGATTTCTTTGCTTGCTGTGCCATGAGACATGTGTGCTTTGGTGGTGAAGGTGTAGACAGGATGGTATCCAAGAGAAAAGGTGCTAGAGAGCTCTCATGGATGTGAGTGTCATCAGCTTCATTGGGTTGTCATTTGGCAGTGATGGGCTTTCCATGGATTTCTCTGGTGAACGACAGGTTAGCCAGGGCAGGTCTTTCAGGACATGACTCTGGGCAAATGAGTGTCAGGATGGTGTCCATGGCCCTGGGTCACTTCTGGTCTCCAGCCAAGTAGTGGGCTCCACGGTTGTGCACATCTTCCTGGAAATGGTCTGTTGGCCTGCATTGTCGGGCGGCCCCACCTGCTGCTGCTCTTGTGAGCAAATACTGCTCTGTATCATTCCCACTTTCCATCCCAAACATGTCCAGAGCGAATGTGCCCTGGCCCTGGCCCTGGCCCTGGCCTCTCCTGTGGGCCCCAGTCGTGCATGGAGGTATCCATGGAGGTCTGTGTGCATTCCGAGCAGTGTGTTTGCAATCCCAGAGGCATTGCCACAGCGAGTCTCTTGACTTGGCATGTCTCTATGCCTCTGCATGCTGGTGATGTTCTAGTGTTGGACTCCGCTACTCCCTAGGCGTGATGAAGCATTTCAGCTCCCGTAGCTGGTTTGAAGTCACAGAGCAGGCAGGACAGCCATGCCACTTTCAAGGGCACACAGTTGGCACAGGAAAATTGGAAAGGATTCGTTGTTGTACATCTTGCAGCTCACTTAGTAGCTGTATGCATGTAGACCTGGTGCTGTTGATTCAGTGTTGACTTGCTGGCGTTGGGGTGGGTGGTACTGTGGTCACGCTGGCTCCATGATGGGATGTTGTCTCAGAGGTCGGTGCAGGGAAACTCTGTGGCTGTGTCCAATGCAAGGACAATGTTACAGGCGGTGTGTCCTGTCTGCCTGGTCCTTGGGGAGTCAGGTGGAGACATCCTTTTGGAAAGGCAGCCATTGTCTTTGGGTGTCCAGAGGGCACGGTGTGGGCACATGGATTGAGTGGAGGAAAGGAAGTGTGTGTCTTGAGGTCCTTTGCCTAAGTTGGGAAGACTGTCTCTGGCCTTGATGCTGTGTTTCAGAGCCACGTGCTGGCTATTGCAAAGGCGCCCTCCAGTGCTGGTTGTGGTTGGTTTTCCATCAGGTGCACCTCACCTGGTAAAGGGGCCAGAGACAGTGCCTGTTCATGACATAAGATGCTCTGTGAGGAGGAGCATGTGTTCGTGCCCGGGGTGGTGGCTGTTAGGCAACGGACCTTGGACCTCTTTCCTCATGGCCTTGAGATCAAAGTTCACATTCTATTGATTGAATGCCAGGGTCTTGAGCCTTTGGTTTTGTGGGGTTAGTTCCAGTCTGGAGGCTACAGACTGTGACTGCCTGCTGGGGTGGTGGGAAACACATGTGCATGAGGGGGACACACATCCACACAGAGACACTCACACTCATGCACACTCAGGTGTGCACAGCCACAAATAGATGTGGCAATGGGCATGTGCAGTCATTAGGCCACAGACACTTATTGGTGTCCATGGAGTGACATAGGTAAGGTATGAATGGGTCTTTGAGGGCATGTCTCTGGGCGAGTGAGTGTCAGGATGGTGTCGATGGCCCTGGGTCACTTCTGGTCTTCCCAGCAGAGTAGTGGTATGAATATGGAGATGGAGGTCAGTCCTAGAGTCCAAGGAGAAGCAGAGATACGAGTTGCCCCACGGGAAAGAATGACATTGACATGGTGACCAGTGGATGTGAGCCTGTTTCTCAAATATGCATTTGATTTCTTTGTACTTCTCAGGAGCAGTTGCCTTGCGATGCCCACTGCCTGCTGGCACAGAAGATGGTCAGTTCTTCTGAGCAGTGGAGTCCCCACTGAGTCGTGGAGTCGGTGTGGCCTGGCATCCACGATGCACCCCGTGCTGGTGGATGGCTCAGGACGGTAAGCATTCCTCTGTCCCACATGCTGCGTGAGGGTGTCTTTAGGATTTCTGAGACCCACAGGGAGCAGTTCTTCAGGCCATTAAGGGCATGGCCGAGGCCTTTAAGGTCATCGGCTCACGCACTGCCCAGCCTGTGGTGTCAAATGTCCTGCCTCTTCGAATGTGCTTGGATCGATGATGAGTCCTCCAAAAAAACATTCCTTGGAAAAGCTGAACAAAATGAGTGAGAACTCATACCGTCGTTCTCATCGGAACTGAGGTCCAGCACGTTGCTTCCCCTGGGGCCTGTAGTAGTGAGGGACAACTTCTACTAGTCCCTACAGCTTCCACCACCCACGGCGTTCACAGATGACAGTCTTCTGTCATATGCACATTAGGAACATTCCCTCTGTGTGAGGTGCACAGGTCAGAGAGTCATAGGGTGATTGGCTGCTCTGTGATGGAATAGTGGCCATGGCAGTGGACAGAAATGTCTCAGGCTTAGGGGAATGTGGGGCTGGCCTTGGCCTGGTGAGCTCCCAGGAAGGGAGACCCGGAAATCACTGCGGGCTTCCTTGCGTGGAGGAACAGGTACATGTTCCAGTTCTCCTTTCAGGGAGACCACAAGGCCCAGAACTCCGGCAGTCCTTGGTCTTGATCTTAGCTGAGGGCAGGGGTGTGCCAAGGGTGATAGGGGAGGGCACACAGCAATGGATGTTGCGGCAGACAACCAAATCCTCTTTGTCCCTCCTTTCAGGGTCGATTTCAGGGGCCCCCCAGCACAGATTTTTTCACCTCTCGAGCTGTGAGATTCTTGTGGTGTGGTGGCCAAGCCTGGGCAGGAGGCTGGTACCCCAGAGAAAAGGTGTAGAGGGCTCACATGGACACGCATGCCGTCAGTGGTCTTGGGCTGTCATTTGGTGGTGATGGGCTGTCTTTGTGGATTTCTCTGGTGGATGACAGGTTGGCCAGTGGGAGTCTTCAAGGGCAAGTCCTAGGGAGCACAAGGGTCAGGCTGATGCCTGTGGTCCTGGGTCACTCCAGTCTCCCTGGCAGAGTAGCAGAAGTGCACATGTTCCTGGAAGTGGTCTCTTGGCCTGCCATTGCCAGGTGGCCCCACCTGCTGTAGCTCGTGTGAGCAAATATTTCTCTGGATCCCATTTCCCGCTTTGAAAGCAGCCTTCATCCTGAAGGTGTCCAGAGGGAATGTGCCCTGGCCCTGGCCTGGGACTCGCCAGTGGGGTCCAGTCACAGTTGGCATATTCATGGAGTTCCACGTGCATTTCAGGCAATGCATGTGCTATCCCAGGGGCACTGCCTTGGAGAGTCTCGACTTGGGATGCCTCTTCACCTTTGTGTGTTGGTGATGTTCCAGTATTGGATTCTGCTACATCATCAGGGCAGTGAAGTGTTTCAGCTCACTTAGCCAGTTTGACATCACAGTGCAGCCAGGACAGCCATGCCACTTTGGCATGACACATAGTTGGCTTAGGACAGTCAGAAAGGTTTGGTGGTTCTATGTCTTGCAGCTCACTTCATAGCTTTGTGCATGTAAGCCTGGTGATGGTGTTGAGGTGGTGGTGACTTGCCAACGCTGGGTTGGGTGGTAGTGCTTTTAAGTTGACTGCATTGTGGGATGTTGGCTCAGAGATTGGTGCAGGGAAGCCCTGTAGGTGTGTCCAATGCAAGGAAAATGAAAGATGGTGTCCTGTCCACCTTGTCTTTAGGGGTTCAGGTGGAAATGTCCTGTTGGAAAAGTAACCATTCCCTTCGTGTGTCCTGAGGGCATGGTGTAGGCATGTGAATTGATTGAGGGGAGGAAGTGTGTGTTTTGATGTCCTTTGGTTGGGTTCAGAAAACTGTCTCTGCCCTTGATGCCTTGTCTAACATCAGTGTGCTGGCCATTGCAAAGGTGCCTTCCACGGCAAGTTTTGGTTGGTTTGGTTCCAGGTGCGCCTTACCTGGGAGGGTGGCCAGAGACAGTATCTGGTCACGACGTTAGATGCCCCATGAGGAGGAGTGTATGCTTGTGCCAGGGGTGGTGGCTGTTAGTCGAGAGACCTCAGGCCAATGGCCATCTGACCCCTAAGTCAAAATTCACATCCTACTGATTGAAGGCCTGTGTCCTGAGCCATTTGGTTGCAGGCATGGGGATGGTTTCCAGGTCTGGAGGATGCTGACTGTGACCACACATGCTGTTGGGAAACACGTGTGTGAGGGAGACACACTCACTTTGACACACCTATACATGCACAGGCATGCACAGCCACAGGCACATAGATGCACCAATGGGTGTGTGCTATTGTTGTGGTCACGTGTGCTTCCTAGGTGTCCACAGAGTGACGTGGGTCAGGTATATTCGTGAAGATGGAAGTCTGTCATAGAGCCCAAGGAGACGCCGGCATGCAAGTTTCCCTGCGGGAAAGAATGGGATTGAAGTGGTGACCAGTGAACCTGGGCCCGTTTCTCAAGCATGCATTTGATTTCTTTACACTTCTCAGCAGCAGTTTGTCATGAGAGGTCTACCGCTTGCTGGCAAGGAAGATGGTCAATTCTTCTGACCAACGAAGGCTGCCTTGAGTCGTTGATTTGGTGTGGCCTGGCATCTTTGGTGCACCCCATGCTGGTGAGTGGCTCAGGATGGTAAGCATTCCTCTGCCCTGTGTGCAGAGGTGTCTTTTGAATTTCTGAGACCTACAAAGAACTGTTTCTCAGCGGGCTACTAATGGTATGGTGAGTTCCACTCCCAGAGTCGATGGTCTGTCCCCATTGTTCCATGGTGAGGCTCTGGGTTCCCCAGGAGGCCGAAGGTGTCATTGGCTTACCCACTGCCCAGCCTGTGATGTCAAACGTCCTGCCCCTTCGAATGTGCTTGGATCGATGATGAGTCCCCTATAAAAACATTCCTTGGAAAAGCTGAACAAAATGAGTGAGAACTCATACCGTCGTTCTCATCGGAACTGAGGTCCAGCACGTTGCCTCCCCCAGGGACTGTAGGAGCGAGGGACAGCTTGCACTGGTTCCCATAGGCTCCACCACCCAGGGCATTTACAGATGAAAATCTCCTGTCACATGCATGTTAGGACATTCCCTCTGTGTGACATAGATGGCTGGGACAGTTGGGGGGGGATCAGCCCCTCCGTGATGTGGCGGCCGTGGAGCCAGGTGGAAATGTTTTGACCTAGGGGAGTGTGTGGCTGGTCTTGGCCTGGTGAGCTCCCAGGAAGGGACACTCGGACCTCGCAGCGGCTATCTTTGTGCAGAGGACTGGGTCACAGGTCCCCTGCCAAGGAGAGTATGAGGCCCAGGCCTCAGGTAGACCCTTGGTCTTCATTTTCCGTTAGCTGATGACAGGGGAGTTCCAAGGTGCTGGAGGACAGTGCAGAGCAATGGTTGTTGCCGCAGATGGCTGAAGCTTCCTCAGCCCCCTTCCAGCGTCAGTCACATGTGCCCTCTGGTATGGATTTCTTTGCATCCCTAGCCATGAGATGACCGTGGTGCAGTGACCAAGGCTTGGGCAGGACAGTACCCCAGAGAAAAGGTGATGGAGGGCTCATGTGGACGTGTGTGTCTTCAGCTGCATTGAGCTGTCACTTGGTGGTGATGGACTGTCTATGGATTTCTCTGGTGGATGACAGGTCAGCCAGGGCGGGTATTTGAGGGCCTGTCTCTGGGCGAGTGAGTGTCAGGATGGTGTCTGTGGCCCTGGGTCACTTCTGGTCTTCTCAGCAGAGTAGTGGGCTCCACCATTGTGCACATCTTCCTGGAAATGGTCTCTTGGCATGCATTGTTGGGCGGCCTCACCTGCTGCAGCTCGTGTGAGCAAACACTGCTCAGGATCCTCTTTCCTGCTTGGAAAGCAATTTCTATCCTGAAGGCATCCAGAAGGAATGTGCTGTAGCCTTGGCCCGGGATTCTCCAGTGGTTTCCAGTCATGTGTGGGGCTATCCATGGAGGTCTGTGTTCATTCTAGGCAATGCGTATGCAGTCCCAGGGCATTGCCACAGAGAGTCTCTTGACTTGGGATGCCTCTGCGTGTTGGTGATGTTCCCGTGTTGGATTCCACTATGCCCTAGGCACAGCATTTCAGCTCCCTTAACTGGTTTGAAGTCTCAGCATGGCCAGGGAAGCATTTCAGCTCCCTTCACTGGTTTGAAGTCTCAGCATGGCCAGGGAAGCATTTCAGCTCCCTTCACTGATTTGAAGTCTTAGAATGGCCAGGACCGGAATGTCACACTGAAGGGCACACCACTGGCTTAGGAAAGCTGGAAAGGTTGGTGGTTCTGTGGCTTGCAGCTCACTTAGCAGGAACGTGTGTGTAGACCCCGTGGTGTTGAGAAGCATTGATTTGTAGGCATTGTGGTGGGTAGTAGTGCGGTTAAGTTGGCTGTGTGATCAGATGTTGCCTCAGAGGTCAGTGCAGGAAGCCCTGTAGATGTGTCTGATGCAAGAACAATGACAGGTGTTGTGTCCTGTCAACCTTGTCCTTAGGGAGTCAGGCGGAGATGTCCTGTTGGAAAAGCATCCTCAGGGTGTCCTGAGTGCATGGTGCGGACATGTGGACTGAGCGGAGGGGAGGAAGCCCGTGTCTTGAGGTCCTTTGGCTAGATGGGGAAGACCGCCTCTGGCCTTGACACTGAGTTTCAAACTGATGTGCTGCTCTTTGCAGCGGCGCCCTCCAGCGCTGGTTGTGGTTGGTTTTCTGCCAGGTGCACCTCAACCTGAGAGGGCAGCCAGAGAGTGTCTGGTCATGACATCAGACGCCCCATGAGGAGGAATGTGTGCTCATGCCAGGCTTGGTGGCTGTTAGTCAAGGGACTTTGGGCCTATGTCTGCATGGTCGTGAGGTCAGAGTTCACATCCTACTGATTGAAGGCTTGGGTCTTGATCTTTGGGTCGCAGGGAGGTTCAGGTCTGGAAGCTGCAGACGATGACCGCCCGTTGTGGTGTTCGGAAACACATGTGCCTGAGGGAGACACATATACACACACACTCTCATACACACATACACACACAGGCATGCACAGCCACAGGCAAGTAGATTCAGCAGTGGGCATATGCTGTCCTTTGAGTCACACATGCTTCCTAAGTGTCCACAGAATGACACGCGTCAGGTATATTCATGGTAATGAAGGTCAATCATGGTAATGAAGGTCAATCAATGAAAAGTAGGTGTGTGAGTTGCCCTGTGAGCTAGAATGGCATTGAAGAGGTGACCAGTGCAGCTGGACCTGTTTTATAAGCATGCATGTGATATCTTTACACTTCTCAGGGGCAGTTGCCGTGGAAGGCCCGCAGCCTGCTGCAAGGAAGATGGTTGATGCTTATGAGCAACAAAGGCCCCTCGGAGTCGTGGAGTCGGTGTGGCCTGGCATCCACGGTGCACCCCGTGCTGGTGGATGGCTCAGGACGGTAAGCATTCCTCTGTCTCGCATGCTGAGTGAGGGTGTCTTTAGAATTTCTGAGACCCGCAAGGAGCAGTTCTTCAGGCCATTAAGGGCACGGCCAAGGCCTTTAAGGTCGTTGGCTCACACACTGCCCAGCCTGTGGTGTCAAATGTCCTGCCTCTTCAGATGTGCTTGGATCGATGATGAGTCCTCCTTAAAAAACATTCCTTGGAAAAGCTGAACAAAATGAGTGAGAACTCATACCGTCGTTCTCATCGGAACTGAGGTCCAGCACATTTGTCTCTGCTGGGGACTGTAGGAGCGAGGGACAGCTTCCACTGATTTTCACAGGTTCCACCACCAAGGGCGTCCACAGGCCAAAGTCTCCCATCACACAGAGGTTAGGAACATTCCCTCAGTGCGTTGTAGATGCATGAGAGAGTCATGAGCGAATCGTCTGCTTTGTTGCGGTGTGGCTGCTGTGGAAGAGTGCAGCAATTGTGCAGGCCTCGGGGAATGCCCGGCTGGCCTCAGCTTGGTGAGCTCCCAGGAATGGAGACCCAGATCTCGTGGCAGGTGTCACTGCACAGAGGATGAGGTCCTAGTTTTTTTTGCCTAGGAGAGCATGAGGCGCATGCCTCAGGCAGATCTTTGTTTTGATTTCCAGTTACCTGAGGACAAGGGAGTCCCAGGGTGGTGGGGAAGAGCACAGAGCAATGGGTGTCCCAGCAGATGGCCAAAGCCTCTCTGGCTCTCCTTCCAGGGTTGGTCACAGGACCTCCCCGGCAAGGATTTCTTTGCCTCCTGAGCTATGAGATGCTTGTGGTGTGATGGCAGAGGCCTGGGTGGGAAGGTATTCCAGAGAAAATGTGGTAGAGGGCTCACGTGGACATGTGTGTCATCAGTGGTCTGGGGTTGTCATTTGGCCGTGATGTGCTTTCCGTGGATTTCTCTGGTGGATGACAGTTCAGCCAGCAGGGGTCGTTGAGGGCAGGTCACAGTGAGCATGAGGATCAGGCTGGCACCCGCAGCGCTTGGTCATTTCTAGTCTTCCCAGCAGAGTAGTGGGTTCCACTGTTGTGCACATCTTCCTGGAAATAGTTTCTTGGCCTGCCATTGCTGGCTGGCCCCACCTGCTCCAGCTCGTGTGAGCAAGTAGTGCTCTGGATTATCTTTCCTGCTTTGAAAGCAGCCTCTGTCCCGAAGACATCGAGAGGGAATGTGCCCTGGCCCTGACTCTGGCCTGGGCCTCTGCCGTGGGCTCTAGTCACACTTGGGGCTGTTCATGGAGGTCTGTGTGTATTCCAGATTCCAGGGAACATATGTGCAATCCCAGGGGTGTTGCCACAGAAAATCTTTTGACTTAGGATGCATCCATACCACTGTATCATGGCGACATTCAAGTGTTGGATTCTGCTATGCCTTAGGGGTGATGAAGCGTTTCAGTTTCCATAGCCGGTTTGAAGTCACAGTGCAGCCAGGACTGCCATGCTACGTTGAAAGGCTTGTGGTTGGCTTAGCAAAATTGGAACGGATTGGTGATTCTGTAGCTTGCAGCTCACTTGGTAGCCAGGTGTATCTACACCTGGTGGTGGTGTTGAGGTGGTGTTGACTTGCAGGCATTGTTGTCGGTGGGAGTCTGGGTAGCAGTGTGGTGGGTGGGAATGCAGTCAAGCTGGCTGCATGATGGCACGTTGCCTCTGAGGTCAGTGCAGGGAAGCCATGTGAGGTGACCAGTGCAAGGACAGTGTCAGGTAGTGTGTCCTGTCCACCTGGCCCTTGGGGCATCAGGCATGGACGTCCTCTTGGAGAAGCAGCTGTTCTCTTCGGGCATCCTGAGGGCACAGTGTGGGTACGTGGACGGAGTGAAGTGGAGGAAGCCCATGTCTTGAGGTCATTTGGGTACACTGGGAAAATCATCTCTGACCTTGACGCTGTGTTTCAGTGCAACATTCTGGCCATTGGGAAGGTGCCTTCCAGCACAGGTTTTGGTTGGTTTTCTGCCAGATGTGCCTTACCTGGGAGTGCAGCAAGAGACACTGTCTGGTCCTGACATCAGATGCCCTGTGAGGAGTAGCATGTACTCACGCCAGGGGTGTGTGGTGGCTGTTACACGAGGGACCTCAGGCCTATTTCCACATGGCTTTGAGGTCAGAGTTCACATCCTACTGATTGAAGGCCTTGGTCTTGAGCCTTTGGTTTGTGGAGGGGGATCAGGTCTGGAAGCTGCAGACTATAACCACCCATTGCAGTGTTGGGAGATAAAAACACACGTGTGTGTGTGCATAGCCACAGGGAAATACATGCAGCAATGGGCACATGAGGTCATTCCAGCCACACACGCTTCCTGTATGTCCAGAGTGACACAGGTAAGATATATTCATGGAGATGGAAGTGAATCATCTAGGCCAAGGAGAAACAGGCATGCAAGTTTCCCCACAGGTAAGGATAGGATTGAAGTGGTGACCAGTGGACCTAGGCCCATTTCTCAAGCGTGCATTTGATTTCTTTACTCAGGTGCAGTTTTCATGGGAGGCATGGCACCTGCTGGAAGGAAGATAGTCGATTCTCCTGAGTAAGGAAGGCAGTCGATTCTCCTGAGTAAGGAAGGCCACGCAGTTCTGGTTTTGGTGTGGCCTGGTATCCACAGTGCACCCCGTGCTGGTGGGTGGCTCAGGACGGTAAGCATTCCTCTGCCCCTCATGCTTAGTGAGGATGTCTGGGATTTCCAAGATCCACAATGAGTGGTTTTTTGGTAGGCCGCTAATGGCATGGTGAGTTCCTCTCCTACAGTGGATGGTCTGTACCTTTTGCTCAGTGGCGCAGCTCTGGGTTCCCCAGGGTGCTGAAGGTCTTTTAAGGTCATTGGCTCACCCACAACCCAGCCTGTGGTGTCAAACAGGCTCTTTAAATGTGCTTGGATCGATGATGAGTCCCCCATAAAAACATTCCTTGGAAAAGCTGAACAAAATGAGTGAGAACTCATACCGTCGTTCTCATCGGAACTGAGGTCCAGCACGTTGCCTCCACCTGGGCTTATTGTGGTTCATGCGTAACTTTGTCATATTACATTATACTTCACCACCCAGGCACTGGCATTCAATTTTTGTGGTCATTTTGACCATAGCAAAATTCTTTATCATAAACATATTTGAGAGTCATACTTGGGTAGCCCATGAATTTTTCCAGTGTTACTCTGTCAAGTTGGTTTCACCTTTAATGCTAGGTTTTGCATTTTTGTTGCGTGATTGATTTTTAACCAGGTTCTGGTCACCAGTCACAGCCTTTCACCAGCATTCGTGGTGAAAGTTTCCTTGGTTTTTGTTTTTTATTTTGAGGAAGTACATATTTCATGAATGTTTCTGCTTTTGTTCCAATTTTGGGCTGACTGGCATATCATCTCTATCTTATCCTGAATTGAGTAGTGGTACAAGTTTTTGGCTTTCCGCATCCAGGGCACCAAGTCTTTTGTACACAGATTGCAAGTATTGAAGCCATGGTGTTGATTGGGATGCTCTGTGTCCATGCTTTTTAGTGGCATAATGCCCTCCCAGGGTACCCGGAATCCACATGTGCACCTTTATATGTGTGTTTCTGTGAACACAAATACGTGAAGCCATAGACTAGCAGATTTCATAAGTACTACAAGAGTCTAGATGACATGGCCTTCCTGACCTGTGAACCTGTCTTTCTGAAGCACACTCATTTCCTCTGCACCTTCCCAGTGTCATTGGCATGGAAGGAAGGCCCTTGTCCAAGAAGGATGGTCTTTGTCTTGTGTGATCTTTGAGATGCCATGAGGCCCCTGGATACACATGGTGTGGGCTCCTTTGGAGGCTTTTGGATTTCTCATGAATGTAAGTGATTTCTTCTGAAAACATTCTGATTTTCCTCACTTGCAGGGACAAAACTGTGTGTAGATTGATGATGCTTCCATATATACATTTTTTTTTGTAAAGGTGAACAAAGTGAGCAAAAACTCAGTACCATCATCCTCATCGAACTGAGGTCCAGCACGCTTCTCCATCAGGGCCTAGATTTAAGGGACCAACATCTGTTTGTTGTCATGGTCTGCACCAAGGCTTAGGATGTAGTTGACTTTCAGTGAAGTTGAGTAGTTGAGTATTTTGTACTCCCCTGGCTGAGAGATATGTTTGTTGAAGGACTTCCCTGTGAGAAGGTGGGGTAGCATCCTGTCAGTGTGCAGGAGAAGGTAAACCTGCAGGTGCCAGAGGAAGGCAGTATCCAGTTGCCCACCTCTGCATGGCTGGGTCTGTCCTTGATTCATACCTCTTGGGTTCATCACCCCCCCCAGAAGAAGACAGTTTCTTCCACATGAGGAGACAGCACGGTGCCATTCCTGAGCACTTCTTCAGCTCTCTTTCATGTGCGGTCAGGGACATGGGTCTTCCTATGGTGTTTGGGTAGCATCAAGGGCTGGCCATCTTAAAGCAAGTGGTGATGCTGATTTGCTCTCTGGAAAGGAGCCTAGAGAAGCTCTCTACAGTGAACTTGTACATCTGTGAGAAGAATTCCAAATTCCATGGCCCAAGAAGGGTAGTGGCTGTGGGAAAGGGAGAGGTCTGTGCTTGCCTTTACCTGGCATTGTTCCCTGTGGGTCATGGAGTGATGACTGTGAGGCTCTTTCGGACATTGCATGGTGCCCACTGTCCGTTTCATGGTGTCCTCAGGATGGATTGCTTGGGAGAGCCTGATGTCATTTGCCTCTGAACCACTCAGACATCTTGATGCATTGGGGGTTTATAAGAGTGTGTCCTTCCCCATGTCGTGGTGACTTCTACTTGGAAATGTGACCTGGCAAGGTCTCTTTACTTATATACCTCAGTGTCTCCTGATATTAGGATGTTTTCACATTCCTCCTAATTCTTCACAGCAGTCTTTGTGAAGTAGTCATTGTGTGGTAGGACAGGGCTGCCATCCACAGGCCAATGATGGATAGGTTTTGGACTCTGATGTTATGTTCACAAGCAAGTGCCTTAAGATCTGGTTTTCTTAGCTGCAGCACCTTAGAAGTCATGTAGGATTCAGAATGCCTGGTGCTTTTCTGGGTCCCTGAGCTGTACCTGTGTAGTGCACATAGAGGTTGATTTGTGATTTTTACATGTTTCTGGATCGGAAGAGTGTAGAGGACTCCAGAGGTGACAATGCCTCAAGGCCCAAGAAAAGTTGACCTTTGCATAAGAAGAGGTTTCCCCTCCAAACTCTCCCCACTGAAGTATCACCGTGGCCTTTGTCTTGTCTGATGGCCCAGAGAAGGGTTTTTGAGTTGGAGTTGTTACAAGAGTGGTGTTGAGAGTGTTCTTCATGCTTAGTGTTCTCTAGTTGATGGTGCCTTCAAAACTCATGCCAGCCTCCTACCTTCATGTTTGGGCAAACCCATGCTTGTGTGCAGAAAGAGGGGGAGCCCATGAGAGGTAGATACAGATTACTCCACAGCAGGACAAATGACATGACCCTTGCCACCTGTGCATATCACTGCCTTTCTCAAGCACACCTGTTTTGCTTCTGCACTTCTTAGGTGGCGTTGGTATGGAAGGAAGGCCAGTGACCACAAGGGACGATCTGGATCTTGGGAGATTTTTGGAGATGGTGAAGTGCCTGTAAACATGTGTGTCATGGTCTCCTTCAGGCTGGTGGACACCTCCGGATGGTAAGTACTGGTTTTTCAAAGGATCCTAATGTTCCATTTTTGCAGGTATGAGGACTGTGCATGGATCAGTGATGACTTCCACACATGCATTCCTTGGAAAGCTAAACAAAATGGGTGAAAACTTGATACCGTCATCCTCTTCAAACTGAGGTCTAGCACACTGCTTCAACAGGGGCTAGAGACAGAGTTCCACCTCTCACTCATTGACGTGAGTTGCACCAAAGGGTCTGTTCAGGCTTAGGATGGGGTTCTCTTTTGGCAAGGGGTAGCTCCAGGGGAGTGGGAGCTCCCATGGACAGGAGATTCCTTGTGTGACGGACATCTCTTAGTGAGGCCAGGGTAGCACACACACAGTGTTCAGGACTAGGTGAATGTGCAGGTGACACAATGGACTTAGACTCTGGACCCCCTAGTTTGTCCTTGAGTCTTAGTTTTTGGTTCTCTCATCATCGGGAGGAAGGCAGGTCCCTCTCATTGGGAAGAGAGGAAAAGGCCACACTTTTGCCTCATCTTTATCCTTGTCTACATACGTGGATTTGTGGTCACCTGGATGCTACACAGCCAGGCCAAGGTGGCTCCATTGTATCCTGTGTGTTATGAAGACATACAGTCGGCCTCCTGCCCTAAGCTGGGGCTGATAGGCAACGAGTCTCTGGCTTATCTCAAACCTGGTGTAGGTCAAAGGCTTCCTCGTTAGGGGTGCAGATCCCCGAGGCTTTTGTGATCCACATTACAGTGTGCACGGGTGTACGGGTGTTTAAAGGGATGCTTGACATCACTTCTCTCTAGTGGGATTATGTACTCCATGAGCTCCCAGGATCTAGACGTGCATTCCCGTATCTATGCATTTCTGCGTCTGTAAACAGATGAAGCCAGAGACAGGCAGATTGCAGATTACGTCAGGGGGCCAGATGGCGTGTTCCTCATGACCTCTGCACATGTCTGCCTTTCTCAAGCATGCCCATGTTTCATCTGCACCTCCCAGGTGGCGCTGACATGGAAGGAGGGACTGTGTCTGCGAGGGATGATCATCCTCTCATGTGATCCTTGGAGATGCCAGGAAGCCTCTTGACACATGTGGCATGGGCTCCTTCAGAGGCTTTTGGATCCTTCGTGAATGTGAGCAAGTCCTTCCCAAAGCCCTGATTTTCCTCATTTGCAGAAACAGATTGTGCCTGGATCCATGATGACTTCCACATACATTCCTTGGAAAGCTGAACAAAATGAGTGAAAACTCTATACCGTCATCCTTGTCAAACTGAGGTCCAGCACACTGCTACATTGGAGGGCAGGGAGCGGGGGCCAACATCTGTTTGTTGACATGGCCTACACCCTGCCTTGGATGTGCTCCTCTTCGGGCAAACGCGAGTGTCTGGGCTTTTCTGACTTCTGTAGCTAAGAGACAACTTGGTTGAAGGAATTTCCTCTGAGACAGTGGGATGGCACACGGGAAGCTGCAGAACTTGAAGCTGCAGGTGGCACAGGAAGCAGTAGCCAATAGCCTCCCTCTGCATGGCTGTGTGTGTCCTTGATTCATACCCTTTTGGTTCGTCGCCTCCCCCCTCGCACAGGAAGACCATTGCTTTCCTGTGGGGAGAGAGCACATCATTCCTGGACACTTCTTTGGCTTACTTTCGTCCTCAGTCAAGGACGTGGGAGTTCCCAAGGTATTTGGGTAGCAGCAGGGACAGGCAGCCGTGAGGTGGGGGTGAGCTGATTTGCTTTCTGCAGAAGAGCCCAGGGACAGTATCCATGTTAACCTCGTATGTCCATCGGAGGAAACCCAAGTCCTGTGGTCCCTGAAGTGTACTGGTGGTGGGAAGGGGAGAGGGCTGCGCAGGCATGTACCAAACGCATTCCATGTGGGTGGGAAGCAATGACTGTGAGCTGCTTTTGGGAGTGGTAGGGTGCCATGGTCCATTTCGTGATGACCTTGGGGTGTTGGGATGGGAATGAGATCGCAAGTCCATGTGCTCCTGCCACTTCGCAGATTGACTTGGATTGAGAGGTCTGTGTTCAGGACCCCCTGTGGGATGCTTGTCTGTGTTAGGCATTTGAGCAGATGTTGGCCCGGGGTTTCTACCCTTCCAAGGTTGTACATGCTGCTGGAAGGGCTTGTTGCTCCCTCTCTGTTGATGAGGGGAAGTTTTGCTCAGGAGAGCCTGATACCATTTGCTTCTGAACTGCTCAGGCACTTCAGTGCAGTTGAGGTTGTAAGAGTGTGTCACTTCCCATGTCGTGGTAACATCTGCTCAGAAAAGTGACCCGTCAAGGTCTCTGCACTTAAATTCTCCATTGTCTTGTGATGTTAGGTTATTTTCAAATTCCTCCTAATTCTTCACAACAGCCTTCTTTGCAAAATAGTCATCAAGTTGTATGAGGGCTGTCATCCACAGGCCAGTGACAGAGAGCTTTTGTACTCTGCGGCCATGTTCACAGGCAAGTGGCTTAAGATGTATGGTGTTCTCAGGGACAGCACCATAGAAGCCTTGTAGGATTCAGCATGTCTGATGCCTTTCTGGGTCTCTGAGCTGCACCTGTGAGGAAGGCCCCGAGGTGGAGGTTGATTTGTGATTGTGTTTCTCAATTCTAAGCGTGTGGAAGGAACCCATGGTAAAAACGCTTCAAGGCCGATGGAAAGTTGCTCTTTGTACTGGAACACTTTTTCCCTGCAGCTCTCCCCATTGAAATATCCTCATGGCTGTTGTCTTCTCTGATGGCCAAGAGAATGGCCTTTGAGTCAGGAGTGCTGAAAGTGTGGTCTTGAGAGAGTTCCTCACGCTTAGTGTTTTCTAGTTTGACTGTGCCCTTGAAATGCATGCCTGTCCTATACCTTCATGCCTGGGTATATCCATGCACACGTTCCCAAAGAGAGGTCGCCCATGGGAAGTAGATACAGAATACAGCATAGTGGGATGAATGACATGGCCATTGCAAACTGTGTACCTGCCTGCCTTTCTCAAGCACACCTGTTTTTCCTCTGCACTTCCCAGGTGGCATGGGCATGCAAAGAAAGAGGCTGCAGGGATGAACTTCATCTTGGGGGATCTCTGGAGATGGTAGGGAACCCCTGGACACATGTGGCATGGGCTCCTTCTGGTGCCGGTGGCTCCCTTTATATGGTAAGTGTTCATTTCTCAAAAGATCCTAATGTTCTTCCTTTACAGGAATGAATACTGTGCATTCGTCAATGACGACTTCCATACATGCATTCCTTGTATGGAAAGCTGAACAAAATGAGTGGGAACTCCATACTATCATCTTAGCTGAACTGAGGTCCACCGGGGCTAGAGAGGGACAACTCTCATTTTTTTTTATTCCTGATGCATGAAGTGTTTGTCCAGGCTTAGGAAGGGATTCCGTTTGGACGAAGGAGAGTCACAGGGGAGTTGAGGCTATGTGTACAGGACTTCTGTCTACGAGGCTGGGGTAGCACACGTGCAGTCTGTGGGACTAGGTGAATGTGCAGGTTGCTCAGGGAGAGTTAACCTGTAGCCTGCCTCTGGGTGGCCAGGATTGTCCTTAACTCCTGGCTCTGGGTTCCCACAACTCCTGGAGGAAGACAAGTGATTATCTTTGGGAAGACAGAACAAGGCCATACTTTTGCCTTTTTTTTATTTTTCGTTCTTGGTTTGAGAACAGTGGAGTTCCAGTCACCTGGCATAGCTTTCAGGCAAGCGTGCCCATGTTGTGTCCCGTGCATTGTGAGTACATGCATATAGCAGGAGCACACAGGTTCCTACTACAAACTGGGCCTGATAGGCAAGGAGTCTCTAGCTTAACCCCAGCCCAGTGTCGGTCAATTGGCCTTTGTGTACTGTACACCTGTCAGATTTTCTCAAGCACACCCATGTTTCCTCTTCACCTCCCAGGTGGACGTGATGAATTGGCCAGGCCCATGTTGGTGAGGGACAATCATCATCTCATGCTATTCTCAGAGATGCCGGGAAGCTCCTGGACACACATGGTGTAGGCTTCTTTGGAGGCTGTTGGATTCCTCCTGAGTGTAAGCAGTTCCTTCCCAGTGCCCCCTGATTTTCCTCATTTGCAGAAACAAAGATGGTGCATGGATCGATGATGACTTCCATATACACATTCCTTGGAAAGCTGAACAAAATGAGTGAAAACTCTATACCGTCATCCTCGTCGAACTGAGGTCCAGCACATTACTCTAACGGGCTAGACAGAGAGGGCCAACGTTCATTCATTGACATGGGTTCCACCAAGGGTTCCGTCCCGGCTTGGGATGGGGTTTCTTTGGGTGGATGGTGGACACAGGGGAATAGGAGCTCCCATGCACAGGACATTCATTGTTTGAAGGACTTCTGTGCCCTAGAGTGGATAACTCACGTGCTGTATGGAGGACTAGGTGAATGGCAGATTGCATGGGAAGAGTTAACTGGTAGCCTACCTATGGTGGCCAAGTTTGTCCTTGAGTTCAAACTCTGGGTACCAAAGTCCCTCAGAGGAAGACAGATCCTTCTGGTTGCGGGGAGAGCAAAAGGCTACACCTTTGCCATTTGTTGACTCATTCTGTCCTTGGCTGAGGATGTTGGGGTTGTGTTTACCTGACATAGCCTCTGTGCCTACGTGCCCGTTTTGTATCCTGTGCATTGTGAGGATGTGTGTTTGGCATGAACAGGTAGGCTCCCTCTCCAAACTGGGGCTGATAGACAGTGAGGCTCTGGGTTATCCCAAACCAGATATAGGTCAATGACTTTCTCTTTAGGGGTGCAAGGCCTTGATTATTTTGTGACTGGCATTGCGGGTGTTGAAGCAAGGATGTTGAGAAGGATGCTCAACCTCAGTGCTCTTCAGAAAGATAATGCACTCCAAGGGCCGCCATCCCCAAGACGAGCATACTTGTGTCCATACATTTCTGGGTTCACGTGAGAACAAGGGAAGCCAGAGACAGGTGTATTGCAAATAAACCACAGGGGGGCAGATAGCATGGCCCTCGTGACCTGTGCACCTTTCTACCTTTCTGAGGCATATGCTTCTTTGTCCTGTGCACTTCGCAGGTGATGTTGATGTAAAAGGCAAACCCATATCATGAGGGATGATCATCATCTTGTGTGGTCCTTGGAGATGGCAGGAAGCCCTGGGCATACACGATGTTCGCTCCTTCAGAGGCTGTTGGAATCCTCCTGGATGTAAGTGATTCCATTCCATAGCACCCTGAGTTTCCTCATTTGCAGAGATGGAGATTGTGTGTGGATCGATGATGACTTCCATATATACATTCCTTGGAAAGCTGAACAAAATGAGTGAAAACTCTATACCGTCATCCTCGTCGAACTGAGGTCCAGCACACTGCTCCATCAGGGGCGAGAGAGAGAGAGAGGAACAACATCCATTTGTTGACACAGGCTGCACCAAGGTTTGGGATGGGGTCTTTCTCTGGCAAAGGAGAGTAGCTGGGAATTTTGGACATTTGTAACTAAGAGACAGCTTGGTTGAAGGCAGCCAGGTGTGTCTGCGATTTGTACCCTTGGGTCCCTTGACCTCCAGGGGAAGACTATTGCTTCCACGGTGGGAGACAGCACAGGGTCATTCCTGGGCACCTCTTTCACTCACTGTCATCCTTGGCCAGGGACATAGGAGTTCCCAGGGTGTTTGGATAACGTCAGAGGCAGGCAGTCCTCAGGAGGATGGCGATGCTGATTTGCTTTCTGCAGAGGAGCCCAGAGAGGGTATCCATGTTGAACCTGTATGTCCCTAGGAGGAAACCCAAACCGCATGGCCCCTGAAGGGTCCTGGTGCTTAGAAGGGGAGAGAGCTGCACATGCATTTATCACACAGTCTTCCATCTGGGTCGTGGAGAGATGACTGTGGGCCTCTTTTGGGTGTTGTAGGGTGCATACGGTTTATTTATGAGGACCGTGGGATGCTGGGATGGCAGTGTAATTGTGAATCGACATGTTCCCTCAACTCCACAGACTGACTTGGTTTGTCAGGTTTGTGTTCAGGCCCTCTGTGGAATGCTTGTCTCCATTAAGAATTTGAGATGGGCCTGGGCGTGGTGGCTAATGCCTGTAATCCTAGCACTTTGGGAGGCCAAGGCGGGTGGATCACCTGAGGTCAGGAGTTCAAGACCAGCCTGGCTAACATGGCGAAACCCCATTTCTATTGAAAATACAAAAAAAAAAATTAGCTGGACATGGTGGCGGGCGCCTATAATCCCAGCTACTTGGGAGGCTGAGGCAGGAGAATTGCTTGAACCCAGGGGTCAGAGGTTGCAGTGAGCCAAGAGCAGGCCACTTCACTCCAGCCTGGGCAAAAAAGCAAAACTCCGTCTCAAAAAAAAAAAAAAATTGAGGTGATGTCAGCCCAGGTCAACATTTGGTGCATACTGCTGGCAAAGGTTGTTTGCTCTCTGTTTCCCTGTGTTAATTTGGGGATGGTTTGCTCAGGAAAGGCTGATGTCGTTTTTCCCTGAACTGCTCACGCACTTCGATGTGGCTGAGGTGCTTGGTGATATGTGTGTGAGCTCCTCTATCATGGTGACTTCTACTCAGAAAAGCAATCCAGCAAGGTCGCTGTGTTTAAATACCTCAGTGCCTCATGATGTTAGACTGTTTGTAAATTCTTTCTAATGCTTCACGACAGACTTGTTTGTGAAATAATCATCATGTTGTAGGGCAGGGCTACTGTTCACAGACCAGCGATGGATAGTTTTGGACTCCATGGTCGTGTTTGCGTGCAAGTGCCTTAAGATGTATGCTGTTCTCAGCCGCAGCACCTTAGAAGCCGTGTGGGATTCAGTGTGTCTGGTGCTTTTCTGGGTCCCTGGGCTGCACCTGTGAGAAAGACCCCGAGGTGGAGGTTGACTTGTGATTGAACGTGTTTCTTGAATGTGAAGTGTGTTGACAGATCCTTGCAGTAAAAATGCTTCAAGGCTGAAGGAAAATTGCCCTATGCACAGGAAGAGTTTTTTTTTTCCCTGAAACTCTCCCCATTCAGATATCTCTATGGTCTGTGTCTTCTCTGATAGCCAAGGGAAGGGCTTTTGAGTCAGGGCACCAAAGGAGTGGTGTGCAGAGTTCTTCACTCTTAGTACTCCGTAGCTTGATGGTGCCCTCAAAATGGATGTGGGACTCAGACCTTCCTGCATGGTGCTCCTGTGCACACGTCCTGAAATGGGTATCCTGTGGGAAGTAGCGATAGGGTATCCCACAGGGGGTTGAATGGCATGCCTGCCTTTCTCAAGCACAGCCATGTTGCCTCTGTACTTTCTAGGTGGTGTGGGCATGGAAGGAAGGCCAGTGGAGACAATGGATGATCTTGCTCTTAGAAGATCACTGGAGGTGGCAGGGAGTCCTAGGACATGTGTGGTGTGGGCCTCTTCAGGTACTGGTAAGTATCTGTTCCCCAAAACCCCCTAATATTACTCCTTTGTGGACATGAAGACTGTGCATGGATCGATGATGACTTTCATACATGCATTCCTTGGAAAGCTGAACAAAATGAGTGAAAACTCTATACCGTCATCCTCGTCGAACTGAGGTCCAGCACATTGCTCTTACAGGGGCTGGAGTGAGGGCCAAGTTTCATTTGTTGCTGCAGGTTGTACCAAGGGGTTTGTTCAGTTGTAGAAGGTGCTCGCTTTCTGCAAGGGGTAGTCACAGGGTTGTGGGATCTCTCATAAACAGGAAATTGTTGGAGGGACTTCTCTCTGCAAGGTAACACACACGCTGTCTGCAGGACTATGTGAATGTGGAGGTAGCGTGGGAAGACAGCCTGTAGGCCGCCTCTGGTGGCCATATTTGTCCTTGAGTGTTAGCTCTGGGTTCCATCATTCCCTTGAGGAAACACAGATGTTTGTGCTTGGGAAGAGAGCACAAGGCCACACCTTTGCTGTTTTTTCCACTCATTTTCATCATTGTTCAAGGACGTTGCAGTTCTGGTTATATCCGTAAACAGGGAAGCCAGAGACAGGCAGATACCAGATACACCATAGGGGGCCGGATGACACGGCCCTCATGACCTGTGAATGTGTCTGCTTTTCTGAAGCGCACTTGTGTTTCCTCTGCACCTCCCAGGTGGTGTTGGCATGAAAGGAAAGGAGGTATCTTTGAGGGACAATCTTCGCCTTGTGTGATCCTCGGAGATGCCACGAGGACTCTGGACACATGTGGTGTGGGCTCCTTTGGAGGCTGTTGAATCCCTTCTGAATGTAAGTGTCCACTTTCTGAAGTCCTGATTTTCCTCATTTTGGGGCATGAATAATGTGCATGGATCGATGATGACTTCCATATATACATTCCTTGGAAAGCTGAACAAAATGAGTGAAAACTCTACACCGTCATCCTCATCGAACTGAGGTCCAGCACACTGCTCATCAGGGGCTAGAGAGAGGGACAACCTCTGTTTGTTGACACGGGCTGCATCAATGCTTGGGATGGGGTCGTCTTTGGGCGAAGTGGAGTAGCCGGGCATTTTGGACTTCCATGGCTGAGAGACGGCTTGGTTGAAGCACTTCCCTCTGTGTGGCTATGTGTGTCATCGATTCATACCCCTTGGCTCCTGCACTCCCCCGAGGAAGACAGTGGCTTCGCATGGGGATATAGCACAGTGTTGTTCCCAGGCACTTCTTCGGCTCACTCTTATCCTAAGTCAGAGACATGGGAGTTCCCATGGTATTTGGGTATCATCAAGGGCAGGCAGTCGTGAGGAGGGTGGTAATACTGATTTGCTTTCTGCAGAGGAGCCCGGATAGAGGATCCACCTTGAACCTGCATGTCCATAGGAGGAAACCCAAGTCTCATGGCCCCAGAAGCATGCTGGCAGTGGAAGGGGAGAGAGCTGTGCATGTGTGTACCGCACAGCCTTCTGTCTGGGTCACAGAGCGATGACTGTGAGTCTCTTTCGGGCACTGTAGGGTGCCCGTGGTCCATTTCATGATGACCTCAGGGTGCTGGGATGGGAACGTAATTGTGGGTCCACGTGCTCCTGCATCTCTGCAGACTGATTTGTGGAAGGTCTGTGTTCAGGAACCTCTGTGGGAGGCTTTTCCTTGGTGCATTTGAGGTGCCTGATGATGAGTGTGTAGGTTTCCATATCCTGGTGACTTGTACTCAGAAGTGTGACCCAGCAAGGTCTCTGTGCTTAAATACCTTAGTGGCTCATGATGTTAGGTTATTTTCAAATTCCTCCTAATTGTGTGTGACAGTTGACACAAGTCTTTGTGAAATTGTCTTTGAATTAGATGACAGGGCTGGTGTCCGTAGGCCAGTGGTGGATAGGTTTTGGACTCCATAGCCATGTTCACAGCCAAGTGCCTTAAGATACTTGGTGTTCTTAGTCTCAGTGCCTTGGAAGCCCTGTAAGATTCAGCATGTCTCATGCTCTTCTGGGTCCCTGGGCTCTACCCTTGAGGAATACCCTGAGGTGGAGGTTGATTTGTGATTGAGCATGTTTCTCAGTGGGAAGAGTGTCAAAGGAGCCTGGGGTGAAAGTACTTCAAGGCCAAAGGAAAATTGCCCTTTGCTCAAGAAGAGGCTTTTCTTGAAACTGTCCTCATTGAAATATCCTCATGGATTTCATCTTCTGTGATGGCCAAGAGCAGGACTTTTGATTCAGAGGTGGCAAATGAGTGGTATTGAGAGAGTTTGTTATGCTTGGTGCTCTGTAGCTGGATGGAGCCCTCAAAATTCGTGTGTGCCTGATAGCTTCATGCCTGGTTACACCCATACACATGTCCCAATAAGAGGGGCTGCCCGTGGGAGATACATACGTGATACATCACAGTGGGATGAATGGCGTGGCCCTTGCAACATACGTACCTGCCTGCCGTTTTCAAGCACACCTGTTTTTCCTCTGAACTTTCCAGGTGGTGCGGGCAGAGAAGGAAGGCCATGAGGGACAATCTTGGTCTTGGGAGATCCCTGGAAATGATAGGGAGCCCCTTGATATGTGTGGCGTGGGCTCCTTCAGGTGCTAGCGGATTCCTTAGGCTGGTAAGTGTCCGTTTCTCAAAAGCTCCAGATACTCCTCCTCTGCAGGGACAAAGACTGTGCGTGGATCGATGATGACTTCCATGTATACATTCCTTGGAAAGCTGAACAAAATGAGTGAACACTCTATACCGTCATCCTCGTCGAACTGAGGTCCAGCACGTTGCTGTTACAGGGGCTAGAGAGAGAGGGACAAATTTCATTTGATGATGCCCATTGCACCAAAGGAGTCCATCCAGGGTTAGGATGGGGTCTCATTTGGGTAACGGAGAATGGCAGGGGAGTGGAGGCTATGTACACAGGACAGTCCTTGTTTGAAGGACTCTGTGAGGCCAGGGTACCACACATGCTGTCTGCAGGAGTAGGTGAATGTGCGGGTTGCCCAGGAAGAGTTAGCCTACAGCCTGCCTCTGCATGGCAGTTTGTCCTTGGGTCCTGGCTCTGGGTTTCCATGTTCCTTGGAGGAAGACAGGTGATTGCACTTGAGAAGAGAGCATAGTGCCAGACTTTTGTTGTTTTTCCGCTCATTTCATCCTTCACTGAGGACAGTGAAGTTGTGGTCAGCAGGCGTAGCGTTCAGGCTAGTGTGCCCGTGTTGTGTCCCATGTGTTGTGAGGACATGCATGTGGCATGAATACGTAGGCTCCCACTCCAGGCTGAGTCTGATAGGCAGTGAGGCTCTGGCTTATCCTGATCCTGGTGTAGGTCAAAGCCTTCCCATTAGGATTGCATGGCCTCGAGGCTGTTGTGAGGTGCATTGTAGGTGCGAAAGCAAGGGTGTTGAGAGGGATGCTCAACATTAGTGCTCTCTAGCGGGATGGTGCTATAAGGGCACCCTGGACCCAGACATGCATCCCCATGTACACGCATTTCTGTGTCCGTAAATAGTTGAAGCCAGAGACAGGCAGATTCCAGATGTATCGCAGGAGGCTGGATGACATGGCCCTTGTCACCTGTGTACTTGTCTGCCTTTCTGAAGTATGCTTGTGTTTCCTCTGCACCTCCCAGGTAGCACTGGCATGGAAGGCAGGCCCATGTTGGCGAGGGACAATTGTTATCTCATGTGAGCTGTGGAGATACCAGGAAGCCCCTGGACACAATGGCAAAGGCTCCTTCGGAAGTTGTTGGATCCCTTCTGAATGTAAGCAGTTCTTTCCCAGAGCACTCTGATTTTCCTGATTTGCAGGGACAAACACTGTGCGTGGATCGATGATGACTTCCATATATACATTCCTTGGAAAGCTGAACAAAATGAGTGAAAACTCTATACCGTCATCCTCGTCGAACTGAGGTCCA
>NW_012115278.1:804706-812809 GCF_000951035.1 Colobus angolensis palliatus
ACATTCCTTGGAAAGCTGAACAAAATGAGTGAAAACTCTATACCGTCATCCTCGTCGAACTGAGGTCCAGCACGTTACTCCAACAGGGACTAGACAGACAGGGCCAACATTTGTTTGTTGATATAGGTTGCACCAAGGGGTCCATCCAGGCTTCGGATGGGGTCCCTTTGTGCAGTTAGAAGTCACAGGGAAGTAGGTGCTCCCATGCACAGGAAATTCCTTGTTTGAAGGGCTTCTTTCTCCCTGGGCGGGCTAACTAACGTACTGTCTGAAGGGCTAGGTGAATGGCAGGTGGCATGGGAAGAGTTTGTGTGTAGCCTGCCTCTGGTGGCCAAGTTTGTTCTTGAGTCCAAGCTCTGGATTCCCAGAGGAAGACAGATCCTCTGGTTGTGGGGAGAGCACAAGGCTACACCATTCTCATTTGTTAGCTCATTTTGTCCTTGGCGGAGGACGTTGTATTTCCAGGCACCCAGCATAGCCTCTTTGCCGCATTCCCATGTCATATCCCATATGTTATGAGGATTTGTGTGTTGCCTGATCAGGCAGGCTTCTGCTCCAAGCTGAGGCTGTCAGGCAAGGAGTCTCTGGGTTATTCCAAACCTGATTTACGTCAGTGTCTTCCTCTTTCGGGGTTTGTGGTCCCAAGGCTTTTGTGAGCGCCATTGCAGGTGTTGAAGCAAAGATATTGAGAGATATGCTCAACATCAGTGCTCTTTAGTGGGATGGTGCACCCCGAGGGCCTCCAGCCCCGAGATGAGCATCCCCGTGTCCATGCAATTCTGCGTCCATGAACAGGGGAGGCCAGAGACAGGCAAATAGCAGATGTATCACAGGGCACTGGATGACGTGGCCCTGTGACCTGTGCACCTGTCTGCCTTTCTGAAGCACGCCTGTGTTTCCTCTACACTTCGCAGGTGGTGTTGGCCTAAAAGGCAGGCTAGTATCATGAGGAATGATTGTCATCTCGTATGATCCTTGGAGATGGCAGGAAGCCCCTGGACTCACATGGTGTGGACTCCTTCAGAGGCTGTTGAAACCTTCCTTAATGTAAGTGATTCCATCCCAAAGCACTCTGAGTTTCTTCATTTGTAGGGATGAAACCTGTGCTTGGATCGATGATGACTTCCATATACACATTCCTTGGAAAGCTGAACAAAATGAGTGAAAACTCTATACCGTCATCCTCGTCGAACTGAGGTCCAGCACGTTACTCCAACAGGGACTAGACAGACAGGGCCAACATCCGTTTGTTGACATGGGTTTTACCAAGGGGTCTGTTCAAGTTAGGATGGGGTCTTTTATGGGTGAATGGGGTCACAGGAGCGTGGTGGCTCCCACGCATAGGAAATTTCTTGTTTGAAGGACTTTGTCAGTGAGGGTGGGTAACACATGCATTGTCTGTGGGACTGGGTGAATGTCCATGTGGCCTAGCAAGAGTTAGCTGGTAGCCTACTCTGGTTGCCAATGTGTTCTTGAGTCCTTGTTCTTGGTTCTCAGGTCCCCTGCACGAAACAGATCTGTCTAGTTGGGAGGAGGGTACAAGGCCGCATCTTTGTCATTTGTTGGCTAACTTTGTCCTTGGTTGAGGACACTAGAGTTTTGGTCACCGGGCATAGCCTATGTGCCTGTGTGCCTGTGTGTTATATCCTGTGTGATTTGCGGACACGTATTTCGCACGAACAGGTGAGCTCCTGCTCCAAGCTGGTTCTGATACCCGAGGAGCCTCTGGCTTATCCTAAACCCGATAGAGGTTAAAGCCTTCCTCTTTAGGGGTTCATGGTCCCAATGCTTTTGTGAGTGGCGTAGCAGGCATTGAAGCAGTGGTGTTGAGACGTATGGTCAATGTCAGTGCTTTTTAGCAGCATGGTGCACTGCAGGGGCCTCCAGCCCCGAGATGAGCATCCCCATGTCCATGCATTTCTGCGTTCATGAACAAGGGAGGCCAGAGAAAGGCAGATAGCAGATGTATCACAGGGCACTGGATACGTGGCCCTGTGACCTGTGCACCTGTCTGCCTTTCTGAAGCACGCCTGTGTTTCCTCTGCACTTTGCAGGTGGTGTTGGCGTAAAAGGCAGGCTTGTATCATGAGGAATGATTGTAATGATCCTTGGAGATGGCAGGAAGCCCCTGGACTCACATGGTGTGGACTCCTTCAGAGGCTGTTGAAACCTTCCTTAATGTAAGTGAATCCATCCCAAAGCACTCTGAGTTTCCTCATTTGCATGGATGAAACCTGTGCTTGGATCGATGATGACTTCCATATATACATTCCTTGGAAAGCTGAACAAAATGAGTGAAAACTCTATACCGTCATCCTCGTCGAACTGAGGTCCAGCACGTTACTCCAACAGGGACTAGACAGACAGGGCCAACATCCGTTTGTTGACCAGGGTTTTACCAAGGGGTCTGTTCAGGTTAGGATGGGGTCTTTTATGGGTGAATGGGGTCACAGGAGCGTGGTGGCTCCCACGCATAGGAAATTTCTTGTTTGAAGGACTTTGTCAGTGAGGGTGGGTAACACATGCATTGTCTGTGGGACTGGGTGAATGTCCATGTGGCCTAGCAAGAGTTAGCTGGTAGCCTACTCTGGTTACCAGTTTGTTCTTGAGTCTTCGTTCTGAGTACTCAGGTCCCCTGGAAGAAGACAATCTGTCTGGTTGGGAGGAGAGTACAAGGCCGCATCTTTGTCATTTGTTGGCTAACTTTGTCCTTGGTTGAGGACATTGGAGTTTTGGTCACCGGGCATAGCCTATGTGCCCGTGTTGTGTCCCATGTGTTTGGGGGACATGTACATTGCATGAACAAGTGAGCTCCTGCTCATTGGTTCTGATACCCAAGGAGTCTTTGGCTTATCCTGAACCCAATATAGATATAGGTTAAAGCTTTTCTCGTTGGGGGTCCAGGGCCCCAAGGCTTTGTGAGCATGATTGTAGGTATTGAAGCAACCATATTGAGAAGGATGCTAAACATGTTCTTTAGTGGGATGATGTACTCTGAAGGCACCTGACCCCCAGACGAGCATCCCTGTGTCCATGCATTTCTGTGTTTATGAACAGGTGAGGCCAGAGACAGGTGGACAGCAAATGTGTCGCAGCGGGCTGGATGACGTGGCCGTTGGAACCTCTGCACATGCCTGCCTTTCTGATACACGTCCGTGTTTTCTCTGCACCTCCCCAGTGGTGTTGGTGTAAAAAGCAGGCTCATGTTAGCAAGGGATGATTGTCATCTCGTGTGATCCTGGGAGATGGCGGAGGTCCGGGGACACCTGGAGTGTGGGCTCCTTTGGAGGCTGATGGAACCCTCCTGAGTGTAAGTGATTCCTTCCTGAAGCATGCTGATTTTCCTCATTTGCAGGGGCAAAGACTGGATCGATGATGACTTCCATATATACATTCCTTGGAAAGCTGAACAAAATGAGTGAAAACTCTATACCGTCATCCTCGTCGAACTGAGGTCCAGCACACTGCTCCATCAGGGGCTAGAGAGAGGGACGACATCCGTTTGTTGACACGGGCTGTGTCACCACTTGGGATGGCGTCGTCTTTGGGCGAAGTGGAGTAGCTGGGCACTTTGGGCTTCCGTGGCTGAGAGACAGCCTGGTTGAAGCAGTTCCCTCTGTGCGGCTGTGTGTGTTCTTGATTCATCCTCCTTGGCTCCTGCACTCCCCAGAGCAAGACAGTGGCTTCTGCATGGGCAGACAGCACGGTGTTGTTCCTGGGCACTTCTTTGGTTCACTTTCATCCTCATTTGGGGACGTGGGAGTTCCCAGGGTGTTTGGGTAGCAGTGGGGGCAGGCAGTCCTCGGGAGGATGGCGATGCTGATTTGCTTTCTGCAGAGGAGCCCAGAGAGGGTATGCATGTTGAACTTGTATGTCGCTGGGAGGAAACCTGTCCCATCGCCCCTGAAGGGTCTTGGCAGCGGGAAGGGGAGAGGCCTGCGCATGCATTTACTGGACGGCATTCCATGCGGGTCATGGAGTGATGACTGTGGGCCTCTTTCAGACATTGTAGGGTGCCCACATTTCATTTCATGATGACCTCAGGGTGCTGGGACAGGAATGGGATTGCAGGTCCACGTGCTTCTGCAGCTCCTCAGACTGACTTGGTTTGAAAGGTCTGTGTTCAGGACCCTCTGTGAGATGCTTGTCTCCATTAGGCATTTGAGCTTATATTGGCCCAGGGTTTCTACCCATCCTGGGTTGTGCATACTTTGCCTCTGAACCGCTCAGGCACCTCGATGCAGTCAACGTGTCTGATTGTAAGAGTGTGACTTCCCGTATTCTGGTGATCTCTACTCCCTGGTGGTCCAGGAAGGCTTCTGTGCTTAAATACCGTAGTGGCTCATGATGTTAGGTTATTTTCTAATTGCTCCTCACGCTTCCCAGCAGTCTTCTTTGTGAAATAGTCATCTTGTTGTAGGACAGGGCTAGTGTCCACAGGCAGTGATGCATAGGTGTTGGACTGTGTGGCCATGTTCATAGGAAAGTGCCTTAAAATGTGTGGCGTTCTCAGCCGCAGTGCCTTAGAAGCCCTGTGGGAGTCAGTGTGTCTGGTGCTCCTCTGGGTCCCTGGGCTGCACCTGTGAGGAAGACGCTGAGGTAGAGGTTAAGTTGTTACTGAACGTTTTTCTCAATCTGAAAAGTGTTGAAGTAGCCCAGGGTGAAAAGTCTTCAAGACTGAAGGAAAATTGCCTTTTGTAATGGAAGAGTTTTTCCCCAAACTCTCCTCATTTAAATAGCCCTGTGGCCTTTGTCTTCTCTGATGACCAAGAGGAGGGCTTTTGAGTCAGTTGTGGCAAATGAGTGCTTTTGAGAGAGTTCTTACACTTAGGGCTCTGTAGCTTGATGGTGCCTTCAAAATTAACACATGCCTGCTACCTTCGTTCCTGGGTAGACCCATACACCCATCCCAAAAGGGCAGTAGCCTGTGGGAAGTACATATGGGATACACCACAGTGAATCGCATGGCCTGGCCCTTTTGACATGTGTGCCTGCCTGCCATTCTGAAGAACACCTGTTTTTCCTCTGCACTTCCCAGGAGTTGTGGCAATGGAAGTAAGGCCAGTGGCTACGAGGGACAGTCTTCATCTTGGGAGATCCATCGAGATGGCAGGGAGCCCCTTGACATGTGGAATGTGGTCTCCTTCGGGTGCTGGTGGATCCCACAGGTTGGTAAATGTCCATTTTCCAAAAGCCCCTGGTGTTCCTTCTTTGTAGGGATAAAGACTGTGCATGGATCGATGATGACCTCAATACATGCATTCCTTGGAAAGCTGAACAAAATGAGTGAAAACTCTATACCGTCGTCCTCATCAAACTGAGGTCCAGCACGTGGCTCCAACTGGGGCTAGAGAGAGGGACAGCTTCCATTTGTTGATGCAGGTAGCACTGAGCCATCCATCCAGGCTTGGAACGGGGTCCACTTTGGGTCAGAGGGAGTCACGGGGCAGTAGGCGCTCCTGTGCAGAGGAGATTCCTTGTGTGAAGGCTTTCTCTCTGTGAGGCGGGGGCAGCATACACATTGTCTGCAGGACTAGGGGAATGTGCAGGTGGCACAGAAGAGTTAGCCGGTAACCCGCCTCTGTGTGGCCAGGTTTGTCCTTGAGTGCTGGCTCTGGGTTCCTTTGTCCCCCAAGGTAGATAGCTCCTTGTGGTTGGGAGGAGAGCCCAAGGCCACACCTTTGCCGTTCTTTGGCTCATTTTTCTCATGGCTGAGGACTTTTTAGTGCCCGTGGTGTTTTTTTGGAAGTCAGTTGTGAGGAGGTTAGTGATGCTTATTTTCTTTCTGGAGAATATCCTGTGGATCGGCTCCATTAATGATGTGTGTTCCCGGGAGAAACCGAAATCCCATGACTGGGGATGGTTCCTCCAGGTGGGAATGAGAAGGCGCCATGCGTGTATTGACTTGGTGCCCTAAGACGGGGATGGTCAGCCACATTTGCGAGTGTGTACTGCACATCACAAATGCCATGTTGGCCTTGGGGTGCTGGGAATGGAATATGATCTGATGTCTGCATGGGAGGGCCTTTCTGCAGATTGCTTTTGTTTCCTGGCAGTCTTTGTTCCATCCCCAGTCACATGTTTTTCTCCAGGGAACATTTTATTGGAGTATATCGGGTCAGTATCAGAAAAAAAAATGTCATGGTTATCCCAACATTAAGTGTGGTGATAAAACAGCAGTGTAGATGGTAGCTCAGGTGAACAGCAGCAAAACCAAAATATATTGATGTACATAAGTGTCCCTATTCTCTCCTACCTATTAAGTCTGGTGTCAGTCTCTTCTTTCTGCAATAATCTCAGTGATCCAGAAACTTTTTCAGGAGGTCTTTTTTTGATATTTCGTGTCCTTGTGGTTGTACTGGTACTCCCTGCAGTGCTAAGTCTGGGTCATTCTGCTATCCTAGTGCTACTGGAGTTCCATTGTTTTGGGGGCACTGTCTGGTCATTGTGGACACCTCTCTCGGGACTCCTTAACAAGAAGTACATTAGGGGTCAGGTTTGGGGCAGTGTTGACCTCCTGCCTAAGGTCAAAGGCAGTTTTCTTCCTAAATCTTATTGCAGGATTCACTGCCCAGGGGTTGTGTGACAAAATTAGGGTATCCCATGTGGACTTGTGTCCAGTATCAAGGCAGTGTTGGATAATCTGCAAGGCTCCCATTGGACTCTCTACGTCCAGCAGACATTCACAGGCCAACTTTTCCCTTACACAGGGCCCCTCGTTCCTGCCGTTCAGAGCCTCCGTGAAACCATCATTCACGTTTTAAGTGCAAGGATTTCTCTCGAGAGTTTTAATTTGTTTCTTTAACACACCATTTTCTTTTCTATAAATTCTGCTTTCTAGCAGAAAGCAGATTCTGGTTTGTAGCACAGATGAAATTGTCAGGTTATAGTCTACTTTTCTGCCCAATCTTGGATTAGTGAGCCTTTGAAATATGTTCCTTGATCACTGGCGATGGTTCTTGGAATACCAGACCTTTGTTACAAGCATTGCAGACCTACAAAGGTTTGTAGTTATTTTTAACTGCGTGAAGCAATGGGTTTGTTTGTATCTTGTCACTCATGGCTGTCAGCAAAATTTAGGTGTTACTAAACCTGACCACACCCACAAATTATAGTGCCTCTGGTTCTTTCTGTAGTAGCCTGTGGGAAGTAGGTTCAGGATGCACCACAACAGAATGAATGGCATGGCCCTTGAGACCTGTGTACCTGCTTGCGTTTCTCAAGCACACCTGTTTTGCCTCTAATTCCTAGGTGGTCTGGCATGGAAGAGGGCCTCAGGCTACAATGGATGATCTTTGTCTTGGGAGATTCCTGGAGATGGTGGGGAGCCCCTGGGCATGTGCGGCACATGTGGCATGGGCTTCTTCAGGAGCTGGTGGACCCCTCAGGATGGTAAATGTCCATTTTCCAAAATCTTCTGATATTCCATCTTTGTAGGTACAAAGACTGTGCATGGATGAGTGATGACTTTTATACATGCATTCCTTGGAAAGCTGAACAAAATGAGTGAAAACTCTATACTGTCATCCTCATTGAACTGAGGTCTGGCACATTGCTCCAACAGAGGGTAGATAGAGAGGAAACACTTCCATTTGTTGACGAAGGTTACATTGAGGAGTTTATCCAGCCTTAGGATGGGGTCCCCTTTGGGCAAAGGGAGTCGCAGGGGAGTGCGGCCTCCTGTGCACAGGAGATTCCTTGTATGAAGGATTTCTCTCTGTGAGGGCAGGGTAGCACACATACTGCATGCAGGAGCAGGTGAATGTGCCTGTGGCACAGGAAGAGTTAGCTGGTAGCCTGTCTCTGCATGGCCAGGTTTGACTTGTCCTAGCTCTGCATTCCCTCATCCCTTAGAGGAAGTCAGTTTCTTCAGAAGACTTAAATTTGTGGAACTTAGTAGAGTATTATCCACATAATGTTCCCAGTGAATGCTAGGCATATCACCCAAGATGGCCAGGCTTCTGGCCATAAACCTTAGTAAGTAGTACGGTGTGCATATATCCATTAAGGAGAACCTGAAAGCCCCTTTTTTGGTCCTCCAAGGTGAATGCCTGCACAAGCAAGTGAAGCATGCTGTCTGCCTGTGTGAGCCCCATGGGCCTG
>NW_012115278.1:813844-820340 GCF_000951035.1 Colobus angolensis palliatus
CCAGGATGGTCTGGATCTCCTGACCTCGTGATCCGCCCGTCTCGGCCTCCCAAAGTGCTGGGATTACAGGCTTGAGCCACCGCGCCCGGCCGTCACAAAATGTTTAACCACTTATATGTTTTTTTATCTCTGGAGGAATAATCCAAAAGATTGTGCTGTAAAGCTGGAACAGTTTCCAGTTATGCTAATTATTTGTATAATACTTAGTTGACTTTATCTGTGGTTTGTTGGCTTTTTTTCCTGTAGCTCTTCAAGGTTTTTCTGTGAGTTCTGTTAAAGAGTCAGAAAATGGAGCCTAGAAGACGTGCTTCAGTTTCCAGGATGATTGTGTTTTCCAGAGAGGCGTAGGTAAACCATTGGCACAGCTCTGCCTCCCACAGATAATTCCGGGTGCAGTGTTTCATATCTAGACTTGGACTTCTGTCCTACCATACTTCTTTTTGTGCAGGTATTTTAGGGGATAAAATTCTTGTTTTCACCTGTATAGATGTCTCTCATGTACTCTTGTGATGGTTTGATTTATCCATTGTGTTCACGTTTCAGTGAGCACGATATGGGATTTAATTTCCAATCTAAAGTCTGTGACTGGCGGCTGGGCACAGTGACTCACGCCTCTAATCCCAGCACTTTGGGAGGCCGAGGTGGGCAGATCATGAGGTCAGGAGATCACGACCATCCTGGCCAACAGGGCAAAACCCCGTCTCTACTAAAAATACAAAATACAAACATTAACCATGCATAGTGGTGTGCGCCTATGGTCCCAGTTACTCGGGAGACTGAGGCAAGAGAATCACCTGATCCGGGGATGCGGAGGTTGCAGCAAGCTAAGATCATGTCACTGCACCCCAACCTGGGCAACAGAGACTCTGTCAAAAAAAAAAAAAAAAAAGAATATTATAATTATTTTCAACCTCATGTCTCCATGTCACACACAGATCCATGAAGCTGTCTTCTTTTTTTTTTCCAGAGTATTTTCTTTCTTGTCTAGATTAGCTAAATTTGATTGTTCTATTCTAAATTCACTTAATCACTCTTCTATTATTTTTGAAATTTTCAGTTCTGTTTTTTCACTTGGTTCTTTTAAAAAAAAAAAAAACAAAAACTACTACTACCTCTCTGAGATTTCTACTTTTTTACTTTTTTCAATAAGCTTTATAATTATTTGCCAAAGCATTTTTACCGTGACTGTTTTTAACTTCTTCAGATAAGCACAACATTTGGTTAATCTTGAGGTTGGATTGGTTAACTGTCTTTTCTCATCCTGCGTATGATTTTCCTTCTAATTGTGATTTTTCCAGTTCTTGTTAGATGGGTAATGTTTTAGTTTATCCTGCATTTTTTTTTCCTTTTTAAGTTAGGGGAATCTGAATCTATTCAGATGTTTTATTTTAGCAGGCATGTGCCCTGTTTAGGTTTAGTTTGAATGTCCTGTCCTGCATTTGTAGGCCACGTTTTCATAGGCAATCTTGCTATCAGAGCTGAGGGGGCACTGTTTTGATCCCTTAGTTGATCTGATGTTGCCGGTCCTCCAACTCGTGCCTGCTGGTACTTCCTGAGATGGCGAAGGGTTTTCTCTACTTCCAGATGCCGGGTATCTCTGTGTAGGGGGAGGAGACTCTGGACCACAGGAAGGAAGAGAGCATCCTGGGTCAGGCAGCTCAATCATACGGGATAACCTGGGTCAACCAGCCAGTAGCTTCACGAAGTGTGGGAGGGGATTCTCCAGTGCAGGGAACACTGAGGCTGTGCCTGTGAGAAGGCCTACGGCGTGGGGATCCCCAGGCCATTTGAACGGTGAATGTCTGTGTTGCACATCTTTGCTCACTTTTTCTCTATCCTTGTAGTTCGTTGTGGAACCAGCACAGATTTTCATAGGAAAGTTATTTTTTTTAACCTCAAAAAGTGACAGAATGGAGTGTATCATGGAAAAGTCTGACATAAAACCCTCAAAATGTGATACTGGTAAGCATTTTGTCCTGAGAATACCAGCATTTCCTCTTAGGGGATCCTGACACTGCAGTGACCATGTGACCCTGGCTGTGCTCATCAGCCTGGACTGGTCATTGACTGTGATGCTGGTCTCCATGCCTCCAAAGGTGACGGCTGTGTGCTCAGTGTCTGCCACATATCTCGGGCTCAAGGTCCCTTTTATAAACGTGCCTGGATCGATGATGACTTAAAAATAGATCTCATCGGAATCTGAACAAAATGAGTGACCAAATCACTTCTGTGCCACTTCTGTGAGCTGAGGTCCAGCACAGGGGCCGTGCCAGACAAACACGAGGAGGGCGTTCAGTTTGGTCAGCACTGGTACCAAAACGGCCTGTGGAATTAGAACACTAAGCAGCTCACGTACAGTAGTGGAAATTATTGCACAGTTACCTACCAATATGTGGTTGGGGGTAAGATGGAGACTCTTCAAGTGCTTGGCTGGTAGCATCCGTACATTGCAGTAGCCAGACACTGGGGAGCCAGCGCAGGAGTTACAGGATTTACAGGAAATTATTGTGCAAACCCATAAGCCATTCAGACATTTGTGTGAGCGCCCAGAATATTCTGGTTGATGATTTGTTGCTTAATGGCAAAGAGTTGTCAGCATTCAAAGACGTCATGAGTTTTTACTTCTCATTTCCTTTTAAGGGAAATAATCACATGGAAATTAAAGAATAAATATCTTATATGAAATATATGAAACTTATATGAAATATAAGATATTTGTATCATATAAGATATAAATATATGAAATCTTATCATATATTTTCATTTGATTGCCAACCCAGTCACAAGGATGGAAACAGCTGTTTCTTTTTTGTTTTCCCATCAACCAAGCAAGCTATTTAATACATGGTTCAGTGCTGGTTTCCACTATGTGTTACAGCAAACATTTTTAGAAGTGGTATTTCAAATTCTTGGATTTTCACATGGATTTAATTGTCTACTTTCATATGTCCTGCATGTGTGACCACTGTATTATTTAAAAGTTGTAATAAATGATTTTGAAGGGTATGTGCTGGAGGTACTTTGGGATAAATGTTTTAGAAAACATTATTTCCATACAATTTCGATCAAAGACGTGAGCATAATTGTTCTTGTTATACAGATGGTCCAGTGAGTGTCTAATGTGAATTCTTATAACTGCTTATAGCACAATAGTTCATTAAGCAAATTTTGTTTCACAATTTTCCTAATTTCCCCTGTACTCTGTAGATTGGGCAAGATAGAATTCCATGGAATTTCATTGCCAAACCAGTGAAGTGCTAATTTTGACATTTATACCAGCTGATGTAGCTGTGAAGAAGCACACCAATACCACTTCTAAGGTAACATTCAATTTTTAGTGAATTTATTTTTGTGAATTATTTTTATTCTTTTAAGTACTCAAGAATTTAGGTTCACAAAGAATTGGTTAATACTAACAGTTTCAGACATCAATATTCTGATGAACTGAGGCATCAATCTCTTTTTTTAAAGATTTTGTTCTTTTCTCTACTTCAAATAACATGAAATGTCCAACAGGAGTTATAAGTTAGTGTATATTCCATATATGTTAATAGTGAAACATCCTGTCTTATGCAAGGCTAAAAATTGTCCATGTATGCTTCTCAGATTCATATACATACTCTCTTCCAACAGCACAGCATAGACCAAGAACTGGGTTTCATATGGATGAATTTATTCTTCTTTGAGGCAAGACAAGAAGGAAAGAAAGTATTGGGACTACTGCTGCCCTCCCATCCTCAAGGGCCAGTGGGAACTCTAATATTGGTAAGCCTTTTGTCCTGAAAACACCAACATTTCCTCTTAGGGAATCGTAACACTCTGGTAACCATGAGACTCTGGCTATGCTAGTCCACCATGGGCTGGTCATTGACTGTGATCTTGGTCTCCATGATTGAATAGTGTGGGTCGGTGTGTCTCAGTGACCAATGTGCTTAATGTCTGCCACATATCTCAGACTCAAGGTCCCTTTTGTAAATGTGCCTGGATCGATGATGACTGTAAAAAAAATGGATCTCATCGGAATCTGAACAAAATGAGTGACCAAATCATTTCTGTGCCACTTCTGTGAGCTGAGGTCCAGCACTGGGACCATGCCAGGCAAACATGAGGAGGGAGTGAGTTTACAGGGACTAGGGTATTGGAAAACTAACCTACCCATGTGTATTAGAGCAAATGGATTGTTCTCAGGTCTGTAGATATCCAGCTGTGGTTTGACATAGCAAGTCTCTTTGTACTTGCTTGGCAGCATTTATGGAAACAGTTGGTAGACCCTGGGGAACCAGGACATAGTGAGACTCAAGGGATGTTATTACACCTACCCTTGAGCCATTCACACATTTGTCTGAGCTCCCAGAATTTTCTGGTTGATGATCAGTCTCTTGAGGGTAATGAGAGGGTCAACATCCAAATCCAAAGATAATAATGAGATTTTACTTTTTTTTGAGATGGAGTCTCATTCTGTTGCCCAGGCTGGAGTACAGTGACACAGTCTCGGCTCACTGCAACCTCTGCCTCCTGGGTTCAAGAGATTCTCCTGCCTCAGCTTCCCGAGTAGCTGGGATTACAGGTGCCCGCCACCACTCCTGGCTAATTTTTGTATTTGTAGTAGACATGGAGTTTCAACATATTGGCCAGGCTGGTCTCAAACTCCCGACCTCGGGTGATCCACCCACCACAGCCTCCCAAAGTGTTGGGATTACAGGCGTGAGCTACCATGCCCGGCCTTACATTTTATTTTCAATTAAGTGAAACAATTACGTGGAAATTGAAAAAAAAAAAAAAAGGTACTCTAAGTAGACTATTGTAGTGTATTTTAATTTTCTTGCCAATTCAGCCCCTAGGATTGCATCACTTGTTTTTTCGATTTTAATTTTTCTTATGAAAAAGCAAACCACTGTTTATATTTGAGTGCTGGTTTCAACAATATGGTGCCTCAAATAAACTTAGATTATATTTCAAATTCTTTTTTACATAGATTTCATTGGCTATATTCATATATCCTCAAAGGTTTCTGTTGCGTTTGAAGAGATATCCTAATTGTAATAAATGCTTTTGATTGGGGATGCCAGGGGAGCTTTGAGACTAATGTCTCATTTTTTAAAAAAGTTTATATTGTATAGTGATCAAAGATGTAAGAATAATTTTTCTTGTCATTCATTGGATAGTCCAGTGAGTGTCTAGTGTGAATTCTTATATTCCTTTGTAAGTAAATATTCCATTTGGCAAATTTTGTTTCATAACTTCCCTAATTTCCTCTACACTTTGTAGATTGGGTGAGATCCCATTCCATGAAATTTTACCACTGAACCAGTGAAGGGCTAATTTTGTCATTTGTACCAGTTAACTAATTTGGGAGGAAACAGAACAACACACTCCTGAGGTAGTATCCAATTTTTAGTAAATTTATTTTTATTATTTTTAAAACTGTCAGTGATTTGGTTTTGTGAACAATAGGTTAATAGAGTGTTAGGAATTATTAATGTGATGCGCCATCTGAAGCATCAGTTTCCCTTAAGATTTTTTTCTTCTCTGTACTTTGGATAACATTGAAAACATTTCCAAGAGTTACAAGTTAGTATATTTTCTATGCTGATTAATAATGAAACCTTTCCCCTTATACAAATTTTTAAAAATGGACGTGTGTGTGTGTGTGTGTGTGTGTGTGTATATATATATGAAATCGCTTCTCACAAGATGATGCAGACCAAAACTGCATTTTACATTTTATATGGCCAAGTTTATTGTTTTCTTATGTCGTAATATGATGGAAAGTAATGGGAATAATTCTGCTTCCTGTCCTTAGGGACCAGTAGGAATTTTCCCATGGTAAGCATTTTATCCTTAAAATACTGACATCTTGTTAAGAGATCATGACACTCCAATGACCATGGGACCCTGGCTATGCTAGTCCGCCAGGGGGCTGACCATTGACAGTGATGCTGGTCTCCATGATTAAATAGTGTGGGTCAGCATGTCCCAGGGTGACAGAAAGCTGTGTGATCAGTGTCTGTCACATATCTCAGACTCAAGGTTCCTTTTTAAAATGTGCCTGGATCGATGATGACTTAAAGATTGATCTAATTTAAATCTGAACAAAATGAGTGACCAAAACACTTCTGTACCACTTCTGTGAGCTGAGGTCCAGCACAGAGACCACTCCAGTCAAAAGTGTTGCCTGGAGTTGCAACTAGTTGGTCAGTTAGAAGCAACCACAGGGACTGGGGTATTTGAAAACCACTTGAGTGCATTTATTGGAGGAAATGAATTTTACATTTGTGTATAAAAATTCAATTGTAGGGTAAAATGGAAACTCTGAGAGTTTGGTTGGCGGCATCTATATACCATAGAAACAGAGCCTGGGAAAGCAGAACAGTGAGACCCAAGAGAAATGTTCCTGCCTGTACTTGGTCTGTTCTCACATTACCTGAACTACTGATTGACCTTTTGAGGGTGATGAGATGGTCAGAATCCAAGGATGTTATGAGTTTTTACTTCT
>NW_012115278.1:821494-831960 GCF_000951035.1 Colobus angolensis palliatus
CAACCTCTGCCCCCTGGGTTCAAGCGATTCTTCTACCTCAGCCTCCCAAATAGCTGGGATTGCCGGCGCCCACCACCATGCCCGGCTAATTTTTGTGTTTTTAGTAGAGATGGGGTTTCACCATGCTGGCTGGGCTGGTCTCGAACTCCTGACTTCAAGTGATCTGCCTGCCTCGGTCTCCCAAAGTGCTGGGATTACAAGCGTGAGCCACTGTGCCCAGCCAAGTGCAGTGTTTTTCTGTGGTCATTATTCCCTAAAAAACGCAGTGTAACAGCTATTTACACAGTATTTACATTGTGTTGAGTATCATGAGTAATCTAGAAATGATCCCCTGCATATAGGAGGATGTACATAGGTTCTCTGACAATAGTGCACACTGTGTTCGCTGTGTGCTATAGCATATATAATTTTGAAGTCAGTGTACTGGGAAAGCACTGACATGGATAGAAAATATTCTATCTGTATAGAATAGAAAAATAGAATAGAATAGAAAAAATTCTATCTGTATCTGTCTGATCAAAGATGTGAGTATAGTCTTGTCATACATGTAGTCTAATGAATGTCTAAAGTTAATTCTTATAACTGCTTGTAACAATATTTCATTTGGCAAATGTTGTTTCACAACTTTCCTAACTGCCCCTGTACTTTGTAGATTGGTTGTCACAGAATTCTGTGGACTTTAACCAGTGATGCGCTGATTTGTCAATTGTACCAGCTAACTCATCTGGGAGGCAACAAAACAATATTCTCCTGAGGTAACATCCAATTTTTAGTAAATTTATTTTTGTGGTTTGTGTTTTTTTAAGTAATTGAGAATTTCATTAGATGTGCAAGGAGTCACTTAATACAAATAGTATTAGGCATTCAATATTCTTACGAGATATCTGAGCCTTCAGTTTCTTTTAACATTTTACGTTTTCCTCAACTTCACATAACATCAGAAACATTCTATAGGTGTAATAAAATTCTGATACTTTACATATAGTTACATAGTAAAGCCTCCTGTCTTATTTGAAAAATGAACATGTATACTTCTCATTCCCATGTATATAATCTCTTCCCACAGAATGAAGTGGACCAAGAACTGGGTTTCATACAGATGAATTTATTTTTTTTCCCATGTGGAGACGTGAAGGAAAAGCATAGGGAACAATTCTGCCTCCCACCCACAAGTCCCCATGGGAATTCTCACATGTTAAAAAGCATTTTGTCCTGAAAATAACAACATTTTTTCTTAGGGAATCAGGACACTCCAATGACAGTGAGACTCCGGCTATGCCAGTCAGCCATGGGCTGGTCATTGACTGTGATGCTGGTCTCCATGATTGAATAGTGCGGGTCATTGGTGACAAATAGCTGTGTGCTCAGTGTCTGCCACATATCTCAGGTTCAGAGTCCCTTTTATAAATGTGACTGGATCATGATGACTTAAAAGTGGATCTCAGAATCTGAGCAAAACGAGTGACCAAACCACTTCTGTGCCAGTTCTGTGAACTGAGGTCCAGCACAGGGACCATGCCAGTCAAACGTGGAGAGAGTTCAGTTTGGTCAGCAGCTGGTACCAAAATGGCCCATGGTATTGGAATACAAACCCACTCACATAGGTTACAGCACATGAATTGTACAGAGGTCTGAATGTGTTTGTATATATTTATATATGTTTGTGTACATATATCTTTGGGGATTATATGGCATTTCTTTCAGTGTTTGGCTGGCAGTGTCCATACTCTCATAGTAAACAGAACTACGCAAGAGTAGAGGGAACGATGGGAAATGGTTTTGCCTACCCTAGAGTCTTTTACACATTTTTTTAGGTGCTATAATCTTGTGTGTGAGGTCAGTCTCTCAGGTTTATTAGATGGACAGTGCAAAAGGTATTATGAGTTTGTATATTATTTATCTATTAAGTAAAGGAAATATTTGGAAATTGAAGAGTAGCTTTTATTTATTAAATAAAAGAATATATGGAAATTGAAGGGCACTTTCTATTTGTGGAAAGTCTTAATATTTTAATTTCCTTATTGACCTTATCACAAAAATTGGAATTTAAGTTTTGCCTGTCACTCAAAGAGAAGCTTTTTAGACATTTGGTTGAGGGATTCTAGTAGATGCTATAGTAAACATTTCTAATTGTAAAATGATTAAATTTTCAATTCATGGAGTTTTATGTGGATTTCATTGCCTGATATTCACTTTTTTTATTAGTGAGTTTCATAGATGTTTAAAGGGAGATCCTAGTTTTATTGTGTGATGCTAACGGAGGTCTTTGGTCTTAGAAAACTGACTTTCAGTACTACCCATTTCCAGGGAGTGAGCATAATTTTTATTCTCGTACCATGTGGGCAAGTGAAGATCTATGGTTTATTTCCTATAACCCATTATTAGTAATTATGAAAGTAAGAAAGTTGACAAATGAAACTCTTTTAATTATGAGGGTTTCGTTTGTCAACTTACTTACTTCCTCATTGTGGTTCGCATATTGGAGGTAATACTGGAATTGCATGGAATTCCTTCTGCTGCTCCACTAACCTGCTAATTTTGTCACATGTACCAGATTCCTTGTCTAGCAATGAAAACAATACACTTCAGAGGTAATATTGCAATTTTTAGTAAGTGCATTTGTCCTGGGTGAGTTCTATTATTTTATTTTCGCAAGTAAGATTAGAAGTGGTTTTTCAAGCAGTCCGTTAATCCACATGGTGTGAGGCCCTAATAATCTGGTTAGTCATCTGAGGTTTCTGTGTCCTTTGGCCAGTATTTTTATACTTCCTCTGTTTTCAGATAACATTAGAATACCCTACCAGCGAAATAATTTAGTATATTTTATGTACTTGTGCATAGTAAACCTGTTGTATATGTACACTATTTGCATGGTTGGCAAATGTACATTTGCACTTTTTATTTTTCTATAATTTTTTTTCTATTTTTCAAAGGTTAATGTGGACGAAGAACTAGATTTCATGTAAAAGAGTTTATTCCTTCTACTTGAGGTATGACATGACGGAAAGTAATGGAAATAATTCTGCCCTCCCATTCTCAAGGGCCGGGGGAATTCTAATATTGGTAAGCATTTTGTCCTGAAAGCACAGACATTCTTCTTCGGGAGTCATGACACTCCCATGACAGTGAGACCCTGGCTCTTCTGGTCTGCCATGAGGCTGGTCCCTGGCTGTGATGCTGGTCTCTGTAATTGAATAACATGAGTTGGCAAGTCCCCAGGTTACAGAAAGATGTGTGTTCAGTGTCTGCCACATATCTCAAACTCAAGGTCCCTTTTATAAATGTGCCTTGATCGATGATGACTTAAAAAAAATGGAAACCTTGGAAATGTGAACCAAACGAGTGACCAGGACACTTCCGTGAGCTGAGGTCCAGCACAGGGACCATACCAGGCAAACACATGGAGGGCGTTCAGTTTGGTTAGCAACTGCTACCAAAACTAACCCATCCGCATATATTAGAGCAGATAGATGAATTGTACAGAGGCCTGTGTATCTTTGGGAATTACATGACAATGATTTAAGTGCATAGCTGGCAGCATTCAAACCCCTAGTAATCAGGCTCTGTGGTACCAGTGTCCGAGGAGTGAGCATTGTAGAACTAGCTGTGCCAGCGCTCAAGTCATTCACACTATTTGCGTAGATGTCACAACGTTCTTAGTGAAGATCAGCATGTATAGGTATGTTATGTAGTCAATTAGAAAGAAATTATCGGTCTTTGCTTGTTATTTGTTCTTTCACCAAAAGAAATATGTGAAAATCGAAGAGTGGGTTGTATTCATGGGATTATCTTACTACCTGCTGGAATTTGCTTGCTAACTCAGTCTCAAGGATTAGAACCGCATTTGTTTTTCTTTTTCCTGGCACTCAGGGAGCAATTTTCTAAACATTAGATGACAGATTAAATTAGATGCTTCATTAAACATTTTAATGTGAAATAATGAAGTTTCTAATTCTAGGGATTTTAGGTGGATATTGTTGGCTAATAGGTATATTCCTTCATTGAGTCTTTGTATATTTTAAGAGAGATTCTAATGTTAGTAATACTCAGGGGGCCTTTGGCCTTGGAGACCAAAATCTTGGAAACATTGATTTTCTATACTCACCCTGTTCCAAGCAACAAGCAGATTTTTTGGTTATGGGGATAGTCAAGTGACTATGGCTAATGAATTACAAACTGTTGTCAGGAATCATTCAGTTGGGAAGGTTTTGTTTCAAAACTCCTGTAGCGTCCCGTGTGCCTTGCAGAATGGAAGTGATTTGGGAATTGCATGGAATTCTCACTGCCATTCAAAGAAATGCTGATCTTGTCACTCTTACCTGTTCCGTTGCCTGGGGCAGAACAAAAGGATGCACTTCAAAGGTAACATCCAAGTTTGAATAAATTTACTTTTTATGGCTTATTTTGTGATTTTTTCTGTAGTCAAGTAGGTAATCGGTTTTGTGAATGATCTGTTAATAACAGTGTGAGGCATTAATTATCTGGTGAATCATCCGAAGCTTTCATTATCCTTTATTTCCAATTTTTTTTTCGTTCTCCCTTTTCATTAATACGAAAAACCTCCTAGTAGAGTTATGTTAGTATATCTGATATTAATATACATAACAAACCCTCCCTTCTTGTGCATGTTTAACAAATGGACATACATACTTACCATCTTCCCATATTTGTACTGTTTTCACAGATCGGCATGAACCAAGAACTGGGTTTCATATGAAATATTTTACTCTGTCCTCTTGAGATGTGACATGAAGAAAAGTATTGAGAATATTTCTATCACCTCATCTTCAAGAATCAGTAGGAATTCTCCCATGGTAAGCATTTTGTCCTGAAAATACTGGCATTCCTCTTAGGAGATTGTGACACTCCAGTGACTTTGAGACCCTGGCCATGCTTGTGAGCCATTGGCCAGTCATTGACTGTGATGCCAGTCTCCATAATTGGATGAATAGTTTGGGTCAGTGTACCCCAAGCTAATGGAAAGCTGTGTGCTCAGTGTCTGCCACATATCCTGGATTGACGAAAATTTAAAATAAAAAAACAAGAATCTCACTGAAATCTGAAAACAATGAGTGACCAAAGCACTTCTGTGAGCTGCGGTCCAGCACACAGGACAGGCAAACGTGGAGGGATGTGGATGGTCAGTGCCCATAGGGACTGGGGTATTTGAAAGCTAATCTGCCTGCGTATGTTGGAGGAAATGAATTGGACAGTCGTCTATAAATATCCCATTTTTTAATAAAACGGCTATTCCTTTGGTGCTTTGCTGGTAGCATCCATCCACTGGTAGTAAATAGACCCTGGAAAACCAGCACATATGTAGTGAGACCCCATGAGATATGATTGTGCCTCCCTTAGAGCCATCCATACAGTTATCTTGGATGTGACAGTCTTTTGAGTGAGAGTGGTTTACTAAGGTCATTTAGATCATCAGTTCCAAAGATGGCGTGGCTCTTATCAATTAATTGTTTTAGGTAGAGGTAATATCTGGAAAATTAAAGAGTGATTTCTAACCGTGAGAATATTTTAGAGTTTGTTTAAATTTGCTTGCTAACCCAGTCCCAATAATTCTGACCTTTTTTTCTGCCTGCATAAAGCAATATTCTAGACATTTGAGTGATTCAAGTAGATGTTGTGAGATGATGACATTTCCAGTCCTTGGAATGTTGTGTGGATTTTATTAGCTAATCTTCATATTTCATCAGTGGATTTTCCTAGGCGTGTTAAGGGAGATCCTTGTTAATTGATGTCTAGGTGGACTTTAGGGTCAACCTGAACAGGTCTTGGGAAAAGGACTTTAAACATTCTCCTGTTCTGTGGAATAAGTATACTTTTTTCTGGACATACACCTTGTCAATGAGTGTGTATCATAATTGCTCATAAATTCTTATCAGGAACCATTCGATGTGGAAGATTTCTTTCTCAACTTCTCTAATTTCCCCTGTGGTTTGCAGGTTCCATGTGATACTAGAGTTGCATGGATTTTTAATCTTTACACCAATGAAGATCAGAGGCAAACAGTGCCCTTTATTTAGAAGTTTGCATTTGTCACTGATAACTGTAATAATTGATCTTGTTGAAAAGTCTGGGAAATGAAGATCTGATATGTCACTTTACCAGCTTCCTCAACTGAGAAAGAATACAATGAAACATGCTGAGGTAACACCTAATTTTTGGTAGTTTTTTTTTCTGGGTTATTACTGTTTTAAGTATTTAGGAATTTAACGGGTGCTATATGGAGTCAGTTAATTCACATACTATAAGATCTTAATCTGGTGAGTCATCTGAGGCTTCTGTTTGTTATTTTCCAGAATTTTTGTGCTTTCTCAGTCTTGCTGATGATCTCTCTGTGGGCGTGAAGCATGGAGAGTGCCAAAGAGGCTGATCCTCAACAGTGTGACAGCAGAAAGTTGGGTGCGACCAAGAGGTATGCGGTGCCCAAGTGCCACTAGGTCCTCAGCAGTACCACCTGGTGAGCATCACTCTGAGAGCTGAGAGTAGGTGGGAAGCAGCTCATGGTGAGAGGGTTCAGAGGCTGCCTTTCCCTCTCTGCACACTGCCCAGTTCTTCTAGTCACATATCCCGGGACAGTACCGTACCTGTGTGTGTCCTGCCTGCACTGCTGTGACCACTTTGAGTGGAATCAGGTACGGTGTAGCTCTGTGCAGCTTCTGCAAATTGCCACGCTCCCACTCTCAAGCAGGTTGAGTGCTATGAGTGATTTTTAGACCATTGTTTCTTTATTCCCTTCTTTTTGTGACTTCTTCCTCCCCAATCCATTGGGTGACTTTTGAAGGTAAAGTAATCCTGAGGTGGTTGAATTGATGGAAATGCTATGCATTGTTGTGAATGGAATGTTCACCAGGCCAACATCGTCTTGGAACTTTGAGCAAACTGATAGTCTGGTTGCACATTTGATTTGTCTGGCAGCAAATGTTGGACAGTATTTGGACTGATGGAAGCTAGAGACTAACACATTGACTATTGTTGAATAACACTGGAAGCATCCTAGGAGAGCAGTATATTAGCTAATTTAATGGTACATAAAGTGAATTCTACTGTCTTGTGCTTGATAGACCAGCAGACACATATGTGTGTATTGTTCTTACGTTTCTACATGTTTACCCTATTCCCATAGGTCAACAAAGACAAGGCACCTAGCCTCACATGAAACTATTCCTTTCCCTTGAGATGTGACATGACAGAAAATGTCAGAAATGATTTTTCCATCCCATCCTCAGGGTCCAGTGGGAATTAATTTTACCATTACACCCTCAAGGGCCAGGTCAGGTTGCTCAGTGTTTTGTCACTAAAATATTGCCCTTTTTTGGGGATTATGTAATACTCCATAAGGCACTGTCTGTGCTGGGCAGCATGGAGCCTGGGTCATTGCTGTGTTGGGGGCTGGTCTCCATGACTTAATAGGGTGGATCAGTGTGTCCCAGAGAATCATACTCCAGAATGCTCATTTTCGTTCATGTTTCTGAGGCAAAACAGTGCCCCTTTTTAGAAGTTTGCACATGTCGCTGATAACTGTAATAATTGATCTTGTTGGAAAACTATGAGTTAAATAATAACTCCTCTGAGCATGAGGTCCAGCACAGTTACCTGCCCTAAACAAACTATATAGAAGGAGAGTTCAGTTTGTTCAGCTGTATGGTCCCAGCAAGGAGTGTGGTACTGGAAAACTAACCAGCTTACATGCACTAGAGAAACTGAATTGGACAGTGACCTGTAGGTACCCAGTTTGGAGATGAAATTGCAACTCTGAGTTCTTGATTGGCAACATAAATATGTTGATAGTAAACAGACCCTGGGGAATCAGCACTTGAGTTGTGTAATTGTGGAAAATAGCTGTACCTACACTTGAGCCATTCACACTTTTGTTGGAGCTGCAGTAATCTTCTAAGTCGCGCTTGCTCTCTTGAGGGCAATAAGATGGTCAAAATCCAAGGAGATTTGGGGTTTTCACTTTTCATTTCTCTATTAAGTGAAAAAAGTTATGAACTGGAAAATAGGTATTACTTATGTAATCTTCATAGTATAATTTAATTTGCTTGCCAAGCAGTCACTGGGATTTAATCAGTTTCTTTGTCTTTCATTTTTCTCATCAGCTGAGAGAGTAATTTTGTGTGCACAGAAGTACTGTCTTCAGCTACATGCTGCATTAAACATTCCTAGATGTGAAGTGATTAAATTTCCAAGTTTTTAAAATGTGGATTTTTCTGGCCACTTTTATATCCCTTCAGTGGGTTTCTAATGGATTTAAGGAGAGAGCCTAGTCATAGCGAATGGTGGTGTGTTGGGTATGCTGAGGAAACTTTGAGACCAGTGTTTCAGAAAACAATTATTTCTGCTCTGTCATGTTTCAAGTACCAAGTATCGTTCTTGTCATACAGATGGTCCAGTGAACATCTCTGGGGAATTCCTTACAACCAACCTCTTGTTACAAAATATTCCATTAGGAATGTTTTGTTTCTCAACTCCCTGATTTCCCCTTTATAGATTTGAAGTGATATTGGTGGAAGACAACACTTTGCCGCTTGGAATTCTCACCTCCACACCAAAGAAGGACTGTTTTTGTCATTTGCACCAGCTTCTTTCTCCAGGAAAGATCAAAACGATGCACTCCAAGGGTAACATCCAGTTTTTAATACGTGTAATTTCCTGGATTATTTTTGTTGTGTTATTAAATAACTTAGAATTGTTTTTACAAAGTCTGTTGAACCAAACAGTGTAAGGCATTAATAACCTGGTGAGTTATTCAAGGCCTCTTTTCCTCTCCTGGAATTTTTGCACAATTTATATTTTGAATAATATCAGACATCCCAGTAGAGTAATAAATTAGTACATTTTATATGCAGATACACAGTGAAGCCTCCTTTTTTACGCATGTTTGACAATTGGACATGTATATTTCTCATCTTCCCATATTTTTACTCCATTTCCACAGGTCCACGTAGACCAAAATGTGGATGTCATATGAAAGAGTTGAAACATTCCCCTTGAAATATGAGAGAAAGTATCAGAAATAATTACACCATTCCATGCTCACAGACCAGTGGGAATTCTCACAGTAAACATTTTTTCCAGGAAATACTGTATTCTTCTTAGGGAATTATAACATTCTAATGATAATGGTAGTCAGCCATGTGGCTGTATCATTGTTCCTGTATCCTGGTCCCTATGACTTAGTGTGGTCATGGTGTCATTGTGTCCAAGACAGACAGAATCGTTAGTGTGTAGTGTTGTCTGCTATCTCAGGCTCACAGTCCCTTTTATAAACATGGCTGGATTGATGATGACTTAAAAATCTTTTGGAAATCTGGACTATCTGAGCAATAGAATTGCTTCTCTGAAGTTGATTTCAAGTCATATAAAAGGCCATGTTACACATATATTGTTAATCTGAGGGAGGTTGTGATCATTTAAGTTGTATTTTATAAACACTAGGACCACCAGTAAGAAAACAGTTCAAAAAATATTAAAAGAACAACCAAAGAATTAGAATAGGATAACGAAAAGATCTGTTTAACACAAAATAAGGTAGTTAACAATGAACAGAGGAACTAATAAGACATAAGACATGTAGAAAACATACAGGAAAATGACAGACATAAAACCAGCCATATGACAATTATATCAAATTTTTAAAAGAGATTAGAAGATTCTGTTGTTTTTTAAACATGAACAACTATGTATTGTCTACAAAAGAGACACTTTAGAACAAAAGATACAAATAGTTTGAAAGTAAAAGATGGAAAAAGCTATATCCAGCAAATCCAGAAGAGAGCAGAAGTGGCTATTCTGACATCAGAATAAAGAGACTTTAAGATAAAGTATTGCTAGAGAGGAAGGAGGATAGTATTTAATGATAGAAGGGTTAATTAATATGGAATATGTAACAATTATAATCATATCAGCACTAACAACACTGCCCAAAGTTACATACACTGAAAACTAACATGATTGAGAGGATCAATAGGCGGTTCAGCAATAATAACTTTTGTTCATAGCCTCTTCTTAATCACTGATAAGTCAATTAGGTAGAGCATCATTGAGGTTACAAGATACTTCAGCAATATTATCAACCAGTTTGACCTGAGATAGATAGATAGATAGATAGATAGATAGATAGATAGATAGATAGACAGATAGATAGATAGATAGGGAAAACTCCACCCAACAACAGAAATACAAATTATTTTCAAGCACACCTGGAACATTTGCCAGCATAGAGTATATGTTAGGCTATAAAACTGTACTCAATAAATTTAAGATTGAAACCATGTAGAGTATGTTGTGTGACCATAGAGGAACTAAATTAGAAGTCAACACAAATGAATTTGGAGGTCACAAAATATTTGGAAATTAACACACTTTACAGAGCCCATTGGTCAAAAATCTGTAAAAAGAAACTAGAAAGTCCAGGGGTGGTGGCTCACACCTGTAATTCCAGCACTTTG
>NW_012115278.1:834260-845702 GCF_000951035.1 Colobus angolensis palliatus
AAAAAAAAAAAAAAAAAAAATGAGAACTTGACCCTAACACAGTTAGTGACAGGTTGAAACATGCTGATTGCACTTTTTATCCATTTAGTGATTTTTCTCAAGTTACTGCACACCATGTATTATCAACATAATTGATATTATAGAACGGAATTATGAAACACTTTTGCCACAGAAAGTTCTGTTGGACACAGATTATCTAGAGCTACTACGTGTATGCTATTCTATGATAAAAGATGTAGATGTGATAAAAACATTTATAAAATATAAAAACATTTATAAAATATCTGTCTTAGAAATGTTAGCTAAAATTATTTTGGGAAAAGTATGTTTGAAAATAGAATTGTAAACTACCACATTTTGATAAATATTTCTAAATGTGTTAATTATCAGGAGACAACAGAATGAAGTAAAGAAAACAGTAGCCTTGTATCAATATGTTTTTATTCAGAAGACAAATGCATGTTTTAACTATTGTATGTTTTTGGCTTAACTTTTTTTGTAAAGTTAAAACTTTACACTTTTACATGAGTCTGTAATTTCAAGATGTCTTAATGGTTGACAGGGACGGGACAATTGAAGACCTGTAAATATATTTGGTAAAATTTATGATGCATTGTTTTGCAGATGGCTTCAGAGAGTATTAGCACATCTGTTTGAGATGTGCACAGTTTTACATTTGTCCCTTAGGTAATCAACAAGGCTGAGATCAGTAAATCACATGTAAGCCACTGTATAGTTATGAGGCTATTCTGAATAGAGATATATCATTTTATCATATCTAGGCTTTCTAGTTACATTAATGCTGTTGAAAATGATTTTGTATTACATGTTTTCTTCCAAATCATAGATCAAGATATTTATGTATGTCTTTTTAATGAAGGGTGGTTAGGATAGTCCTGATTATTGCACATATAAACATTGCCTTTCACTAGATTATTGTTTGGGGGCAAATTTTAGACTGTTGTTTTAAAAAAGAGTAGCTTAGTTTAATCCACCCTTTCCAGATATTTAGAAATTATTGAAATGTATTTTTTTGTAAAGATGGTCTTATAAAAATTGTTGAGCTAGAAACATGTCCTTCACCAGTGGAATCCTTAGAAGATTTCCTTGGGCTTCACTGGGTGGTAATAGACCATGATCATATTGCTCTGTATATAATGGTGTAAATTTTGTTTTATAACACTTAGTCTTAATAGATTGGGAATATTTTATCTTACTAATGTAGTCATTAGCTGGCCACTCTCTGTGTCCATTGGACCTTGCAGAGTAAAGGGAGGGCAGTGCATATTTGAAGCTTGTGTACGTGACACACAAAGGGCTTAGCAACATCCATGTTTTCCCAGCACAGGATACCCATACTTCCTGAATGTTTCATTGTTAAATTAGATTGTGTGTGTGTGGGGGGGGGTTTATATGAACATACAGATGTATGTATTTTAGATGCATTTTTTTTTCTCTTTTTCTTTTATGTCAAGTGATGATAGAGCCTAGAAGGGAAGCAAAACTGTCCATGCCCTTGCCTTAACTTTCAAATCTGATAAAAACAACATTTATAAAATATCTGTCTTAGAAATATTAGCTAAAATTTTATTGGGGAAAGTATGTTTGAAAATAGAATTTTAAGCTACCACATCGTGATAAATATTACTAAATGTGTTTATTGACTTGTCAGGAAGCAAGAGAATGAATTAAAGAAAACTCCAGAGAATGAGCTGACAACTTACTCCCTGGTCAGTGGCTCTCCATGCCTACCTGTGGTTTCTTGGACACCCTTGGAGGTACGTGGGCAGGGAACTGCGCATTTATAGGAAACGCCTAGGATGGAAGGAGTTGAGTTTGATGACATTTGGTTCCAGTTAAATAGCATGAAAACCCATCTGATAGCCAGCTGAGGGAGGATACCATTCTGGGGAGTTAAAGGCAAGTGTTCACAACAGGTCTTCCTTGGCAATCCGAGCCCAAAACTGAATCTGCCTCCGTAAGATCATTATGTTTCAGCTCTTTATCTGTATGATTGATTCATCCAGTGGACTTTTAATTTCTTACGTCCAGATATTTTTTCAGTTCATTTTTTGTGATACAGGCACCTTGCGGATTGCCTGTCATAGAACAGGTTCTCAATAAACTTTTATTGATAAAAGATATATAAGTAGATTGTCTTGGTAATTTTGTGAGTAACCTGACCAACTAAGCAGTAGAAGACAGATGATTTTAAAAACAGAGACATAACTTTCAGTGGGGTTCAGGTGATCTAGTCGGGTCTGGAAATGCGCAAGAGAGAAGGTCCCTGATGCAATGTGCTGACATTGAAATGTGTAGTTATGGACTGGATGGTTATGGTTTCAGAACTATGTTAATTAAATTAAATCAATATAAAAGAGTAGCATAGAAGGAATTTCCAGATTCCAGCTGCATTGCTTGTTTCATTGGAAGTGGTGTTTCTCTTTTTTTCTTTTCTTTTTTTTTTTTCACCTCAGAAGATGACTTCCTGGGAACTCTTCTGAGAGTGAATGTTATCAGCAAATTCTCAAAACAACACCCCTTAGACAAAAGCCTCCTCACCTATGCATTGCCTAGGCCACCCACTAAAGGTAAGGTGTTAGTTAAAATAGTCCTTGCTTTCTAGGAGAAGCCATGTCTTAGTAGAAGTTGAGCTGTTAATTTTCTGAATATTGATGATGTTTGATTACATTCTAATTGATTCTGAGATTGCATATTATGTTAAGTGATGCAGCTTTTCTTAATATACCTTCGTGGCTTTTCTACATCTCAGTATATTTACTGTTAATATGAAGGATTTCCTTAACTTCTGTCATCTAATAAACTGAACTCCTTCGTGGTTTGATCCATTGTGATGCTAGAAAATTGTTGTACGTAGGAGACACAGGAGCTTCTCCATAACTGTTAGACTGGAAGGTTGACAGAATGGTCTGAAGTAACTGATCAAATAAATGAATGACCTAGAGCTTTAAGAAACCAGAGGGGAAGAGAGAGACATGAAACCCGAGGTTGTTGATGGCTATTACTTTTTAGGCCAGCGAAAGGAGGAAAAGCAGCACCAGTATCTGGCATCTTTGACATCAGGAAGTTTTAATATCATTGTTTTGGCCTCATCATGGACTCAGGTGCTAGAAATGAGGTTTTCTCTGTGTACTGTGGGTATATTTGTTCTAGCACAAGTAGGGGGAAGATTAAAGAGGAATTTCATACCCCCATGACTCCTTAGGAAATGTGTTTCTCACCTTTGCCACTTTTCCCCACTGTGTCCTTGCAGGTGGTGGCCACAAAGAGGTGGATTTGTTGAGTTGGTGCCATTCCTTCTACTGCCAGCTTCACCAAAACAATGATACAGTCTTCCTTATGCATGGGGACTCTTCTCTTTCCTGTGTTGCAGTGGATACCTCCTGCAGATAAGAAATGCTTAACTGAGAAATGCTCATGTTGGGATATCATCGATGAGACTTTAATTGGGGCATGGTGACTGTTTCCCTTGCTGCCACTTCACTCAATCCCAGGAGCCTCAGTAGAGGATAAAATATTACACAAGATGCTCAAAATGGTGGAATTGCTCAGTGCTCCCATAAATACACATTTATAATTTTCATTTGCCACATGGTAAACTGAAAAATACAGAATATATTAAAAAGAAACTCTGCATGATTTTTTTCAAAAATTCAAAGCATATTTAAATAATATATAAATTAAATGCCCTCCTGTCTTCCAATTCTGTCCCTGTAGTTTTCCTCTATTAAGTGAACTACATGCATTCTTTTAGTGGATAGATGCACACAAATACACAAGCCATTTTGGGGAAGGATCCAGCAGTGTGGCCATATTGTAACACATTTTTCTGCAAATTACCTCTTTCATTTAACAGCCCTCATTCAATGGCCTTTTTCTTTTTCAGTAATACATACACATCTGTGTCATTTGTTGAATGACGACATGAATGTTTTGTAGATGAAATATAATTAAATGTTTTAAGCATTTCTCACTCATAGATATTTATGTTAGCACCAAATTTCTGTGCAATGAACCTCCCTATATATCAATAATTTTGCATTTGTCTATAATATCATAATAAATTACTTATCAGTTGAATTACTGGGATTAAGTATGTGCACACTTCATATTTTGAAAATTATTGCAAGATTGCCTTCAAAAATGTGGTTAACAACTTTATCCTCCAATGGCAATGAATGAGATTGCCAGCTTTCCTACAACCTCACAGACAATGGATTTTATAAATATTTAAAATTTTTGCCAATGTGATCACCCAAACTATTGTCTTAAATTGTATTTCTTTTGTTTTTGAGTTTGGTCATTTTTTCATGTTTGTTAGTCATCTGTATTTTTTAATTTCCTCTTTACGTCCAATTTTGTGGGTGGGAGGAGGATTTAGTCTCTTCCTGATTTCGAAGAGCTCATTTACTATTTCGGGAAATAAGATTTGGATTGTCAACCATTGCAACTATTTTTTACACACTTTTTAACTTTGTTTTTGTTATAAGAATGTGTATGATTGTTATATGTCCAAGTATAACCATGTTCGCTTTTATGGCTTCTGAGCTTCATGTCATTTTTGGAAAGATATATATACTGAGTCCATGAAACCCTTCACCTGTGTTAAATTCTAATTCTTTTGTGTTTTTTTAATTCACATTCTTAAATCGTGAGAAATTTTTTTGTTTTGAAATCCTAAAGTTGCCAAGTTACTTGCCATTACTTGCGATTAGTTGCCAATAATTGCCCATTTATCTGTACTGCCATCTTGCGCATATGCCGTACTCTCATCTGTGACTGGCTCCATTCTTGTTCTGTGGATTTGTGTGTCTCTTCTTCTGCCACCTGTCTCATGTGTCTTCTCGTTGGAAGAAATTACAGTTTAGACTGCAATTTCATCAACTTTAATAAATCAATTGAGGGGAGAATGGTTTTTAAAAATATTAAGTAAGTCTTCGTATCCAAGGACAAGGTATGTCTTTTCGTATTCAATAATTTTAATTACTATTAATATTTTCACTTTGGTGATGGGAGCTTTTCTTTTCATTTGCTTTTCTTGTTCATTTTTTGTATCTGAAGTTTTTGTTTTGTTTGTTTTGTTTTGGGGGTAAGTGGTCACCTTACTGTTTCTTGTTGCTTTTCAGATGTTTTCAAAGTATAGACTAAATCCTTTGCAAATATTTGAAGTTTTTATTTCCCCCCTTCATATTGATCCCGATTTTAGTTATGTTGACAAAGTCCACAGACTGTTACTATCAGAACACTTAAACAGTTATGGAAATATTACCCACCCTTGATTTAATCAGGGTTTAATGGTATGCTGCTTTGGTTTGACCGGCACATTGTTGCTGGTCATTTTCTCCCAAAGACCACCAGAAAGAGCTATGATCAAGCAAAGCTGAGTTTGTTAAACTTACCTGCAGCAAGGGAAAACACCACCTTGATAGGGTTTAATAATGTTTCAAAATCAAGAAATGAGGCTTTGGGGTCTGGGCAGGGAACTAATTAGAAATGGGCAAAATTTGTCATGCAATACTTTAAGATTGGTGGGAAAGTGAGATGAGGTTCTTAATGTGAGGACTGATGGTCAAATCATTTTCTAGGTGAGCTGTTTGCCTGTAGAAAGCTGTTATCAATGATAGAAGAACTATTTGCCTAGATAAGCAAACTGAATTTATTTATTGGTTTACAGTTTTATCTTGCTGGGCAGGACTCTGCTTGGGGGTGGTATCAGGTCTTATTCCCAATAGGTAAGTTATTTTGATGTGGGTGGTCTTAATCATCAATGTGTAAAATGCTGATTTTTAAGTGCGAAATACTTTGTCTCCTATGTTAGGAAAGTCTCCCACCTTTTATATTTTGTAAGGAATTTTAATCAAAACCAGGTGGTAGATATAATCAAATTTTTTTTGCAGAATCTGTTTTACTGTTCTTTTAAAAGACTTTTATCACTGTGAATTAATTTACTGTTATTGCAACTTCCTTTTATTCCTTGAATGAACAGACCCTACTGGTTTTAAAAATGTTTTATTCTTTTAATTTACTACTTAATCGTAGGTATTTTAATTTGATTTGGAATTTTTACAAGTATGCAACTAAGTGAAATTGATCTGTGATTTTTCTTTTTTGTGCTATTTTTGTCATGTTTTGGTATCAGATATTCTGGTTGTGTTAATCATTTTGAGGATTTTCTTATACTGTGTTCTAGAGTGGGTAAAAAAGATCTCATCTCACTATCAGTGTTTAAGTGAACACGTCAAGGAAATCATCTGGACTCTCCTTTGGTTTTGGTGGTTTGGAGTTAGAAGAGAGGCTATCTAGAAGCTTTTTTTTTCTTTTCCTTTTTTTGTATGGTTATTGCTTGTTCTTTGTTTTGTGTCTTAAATATAACCTGTGTTATCTTAGCAAATCACAGTTCATACAGATTTTCAAACACATTAGCATTAAGTTATACAGTGTTCTTTCATCATTCTATTAAATTTCTCTTGTTTCAATTATGTATTCATTTTCATTCCAGTTGTAGTTATTTCTGCCATGCCTTTGTTAATGAATAAGTTTAACTAGTGGATGTTTAGCATCACTTGCCTTCCCCTTCCCTCTCCCTCAGTCAGGTCTTTGGTATAATTTATCAAGTATTTTTTAAGGTTCTAATTTACTAATATATATTGGTTCTGTATTCTTTTATTTCTTTTCCTAATAAATTCTTAAACATGTGTAATACATTCATATTCACTTGTTCTTGGCAATGAAAGATTTACCCCGCTGTGCATTTTATAAAACTTTTCATTATGAACACATTGTAAACATACAGTGTATAAGGAGAAGAGAACAGTGAACTAGCACATACAAGGAACTGGAACTGGTTCCATCATTATCAACATTTTGCCATATTTACTTTGTGTTAATTTTAAGTATTTTCAAATAAGCTAGAGAAATAATAACACTTCTTATTCTTCTATAAACATTTTTACAATTTTATTTTTAAATGTGTATGTATACACACTCATATGCTTTTATACTATTCCATAACTTTATAGCTTATGTAATATATAAATATTTTAATATTTCTGATTATTACATATCCATAGATGTGGAGCTTCCCTGTTTGTAATGACTTATATTTTTCCATAAGTAAAATTTACATAGTTAAATGCATTGATATATAGTAATTGTATAATTCAGTAAGTTGTAAATCCTATCCCATTCAGAAGACAGAATATTTTTATTACTTGAGAACCTACCCTACCGCCTCTTGACAACCAAGCACCTTCTCAAAAAAACAATGTTGTGATTTCTACAATCACAGATAAGTTTTGTCTCTTTTGAAATTAATATAAATGGAATCACACAGTGTGTGTCTGGCTTCTTCCACTCATCATAATCATGTTGAGATTTATCCGTGCTATTCCCTATATGAGCAGTTTTAAAAATTTTTTATAGTTGTAATATTTCTCTAAATGATCATATTGCAGTTTGTTTATCTATTCTCTTGTTGATGGACACCTGAGTAGTTTCTAGATTTTAGCTGTTTTGGATGTTAGCAGATCTCTTATGTAAATATCTAAAAATTGAATTGTTTGATAAGACAGACTTTTGCTTAACTTATAGAAAACTGCTAGAGAGTCATCTAAAGAAGTGAACAGTTTTCACACTCCCAACCAGTGATATGAGATTTTTAGTTGCTGTCCATTTTTGCCAACATTGGAAATTGTCAGTCTTATCTATTAACTGGGTGTGAGCTGACATTTTGTTGTGACTTCAAGTTGAAATTTGACCGCTTAAGAAGGCAACCAGTTTTTCATGAAGTTATCCAATTGTAAATCTTCTGTAGTAAAATTTGTGTATTTTTCCCAACTTTTAAATTACGATTTTGAAATAATTTTGGACTTACAGGAAATTTGCAAAAATAGTAGAGTTCCTGTGTATTCTGTACCCAGCTTTCTGGATGTTAGCATTTTATATAATCATTATAATGACATGACATACAATGATGGAAGTCAGGAAATTAATATAATACTATCAACCAATCTGCAGACCATATTCAGGTCTTTCCAGTTATCCTACTAATGTCCTTTTTATCTAGTCCAGGATCCAATTCAAGATCCCTTACTGCATTTATCTGGCATGTTTCCTTTGCCCTCTCTCCTGACTACAAATCTGGGAGAGTTCCCTCAGTCTTTCTTTGTATTTCATTAAATTGACACATTTGAGAAATATTAAACCATAATTTTGTACCCTAGTCCTCAATTTGGATTTGTCTGATATTTTTTATTATTAGATTAAGGTTATGCACTTTTGACAAAAGATAACACAGCAGTAATGGTGTGCCCTTTTCAGTGGATCGTATCTGGGGTACATGATGTCAATATCTTATTTCTGCTGATACTAAATATGATCACTTGATTAAGGTAGTGTCTGCCAGGTTTATCCACTGCAAAGTCACTGTTTTCCTTTCTTTGTAATTAATATTTTGTGAGGAGATACTTTGAGACTACGCAAATATTTTATTTCATCTAATTTCAGTAATAATTGAAGATTCTTGCCTACAGCAATTATGATTATGGTGTAAACCTAGTGATGGTTTCTATTTCTGTGATACTTTCTCTACGTATTAGAATTTGACTGTAAAGAAGATCTGTCCTTCTTCCCCATTTATTTGTACTCAGTTGTTATTTTACATCAGTGTGGGTTTGTGCATATCTTATTTTATGGATTGTTATATATTGCAATCATTATTTGTGTTTGATTTTCAATTTTTTTTTTTCCTGGATTCGATCATTGGGAGCTCCTTTAAGTTGGCCCTGTGTTCTTTTAATATAACCCCATAATTTTTTGACCACTTCTTATTTTCTGGTATCACAAGATGTTCTAGGTTTGTCTTGTATTTTCCTTCCCCAAGCCTGTAATCAACCATTTCCTCAAGGAGTTCTGGTTCTTCATATTGCGAAATAGTATTTAGAAACCAAGATCTTGTGATTAAGTGTATTCCTTGCTAACAGGGTTTTATTGTTTCTAGGCCTAGAGCTCGGAGCTATGTGTCCATTTACACACCCCCCCCCCATAATGTCTCTCTCCATTTATCTATCTTAAATATACTAATAATATATAGAATACTATCGATAGTATATATCTATCTTTATTAAAAATCACGAGTTCATACTGTTATGATTATAATCCATCATCGTAAGGTTCATTTTATTCTTTCCTCTTGGCTTATTTGTGATTTGTTTCTTCAACAGTGAGAAACCTACCTTTCATGTATCTACAATATGTTTTGTTATTTCTTCAGTGCAGTATGTGCTTAAAGTAATTTCAGAATTTCTAAATTATACCCATTTAAAAATGAAATCACTAACTACAGCACGGTATTTAAATATAGTTCTTTTTTCTTTATCCTTAACAGTGTTCGGTCAACATACTGTTTCTAAACGTATTTAGGTTAGTTATCTTTTTTTCCTATCCTCTGCAGTATGGTTACATTAATCATATAATCAGGCAGGGTTTTTTTTTTTTTACTATTTATGTTCCATTTTGAGTTCCCTCACCTTTTGGATTATTTTAACTCTATTTTGTATATGTGAAATATTACTGTGGTTCTAAAAATTAGGATTGTGAGAAATATCACTCCCCCATCATGCTTGCTACACTGATTCCATTCCTCCCTTCTTTCCACCCTAATCTCACCCAACCCCTAAAGTTAACTAGTCTAATAGTTTCTGATTTTTTTTTTTCTTGATCGCAAGTGGGCAGATACATATATATTTTATCATATCCTCTTCCTTCTTACATGATTGGTGGCATACTATAGATTTTTTTTGCAGTTTTCTTTTTCCACTTAATATGTCGTGGAAATCACTTCATGTGTATTCAAAGATGTATTCCTCATTCTTCTATGCTTGGTATGGTTAACTCTATGGATGCACCACAATTTATTCAACCCCCCAGCTCTATGAAAATTGTTTGCAATATATGTAAAGTATCACACTACAAATAGTTTTACATTGGATTGTTTATTCCCTCTTCGTTTGGAAGCGTTCTTTGTATTACTGGGACATACATTTCTTGTTCAATATATGTGTTGCAAAGGTTTCTTTCATTAAGTATCTTAGCCTGCCTGCCTTTCTTTCCATTTCCTTTCTTTTTCTTTTCTTTCTTCTCCTTTTAATGCTATTATGCTCTAAATTTTAAAATGGCCCAAATTTGCCAGTGACTCATCCCTTATTGCTATTTATTCTCCCTTTACTTTTGTCCCCCACGTCTTTTCCTTTAATTTAGGTGAAATTAACACAAAGTAGCCATTTAGTGCATTCAAAATGTTTTGCAACCGCCATCCTTAACTAGTTGCAAAACATTTTCAGCACCCCAAAGACAACTCATACCCATTAAGCAATCAGTTCCAACTCTCTTTCCCTATCTTTTCATTTTTGATTTTTGGAGTTTTTTTGAGACAAGGTCTCACTTTGCACCCAGTCTGGAGTGCAGCGGCACAATCATAGCGCACTGCATCCTCAAACTCCTGGCCTCGTGCAGTACTTCCACCTTAGCCTCCCCAGCAGCTAGGACTAGAGACCTATGTCCCTACACCAGGCTAATTTATAAAAGAAAGGTTTTCGACACAGGGTCTTGCTATGTTGCCCAGGCTTGTGTCTTTGAATAAACAGATATTGAAAATTTTTAAGTCCAGTACATCAGTTTGAGTCTCTTATTTTTGGTGCTTATTACTAACTTAGTATTAAATCTTTGCTTCAAGTTTGCAAATAATAGTTTTCTAAGTTTTCTTCTGGAAGCTTTGGGACATAAATATAACTTGTATCTCAAATCATTTTCAAATGTAGTTGAAGTTACTTGTTTTCATGAATCTCCAGTTGTTCCAGAACCATTTGCTCAAAAGATTTTTCTTTTTCTACTGAATTATCTAATGCCATTGTTGAAAATAAATTGGCCATATACATATGGATGTTTTTTGAACTCTGTTTTTCCTTCTTTATGCCATTCTTTTTCACTGAAGTTTAATAGTAAATCTTGAGATTAAGTAGTGTGGGTCCAAAATTTTGTTATTTCAAGACTTTATAGAGGAAGGAGATGGCTACACTGGGTCCTTTGTATTTTCACTTAAATTTTAGAACTATGTTGTCAATTTCCTAAAAAAACCCAAATGAGAAATTGATTTTGATTACATCAAAACTATAGATAAATTTAGGAGGAATTGACATCTTAACAGAGAGTCTACAGTTCTCCATTTATTAGGTCATCTATAATTTCTCATAGATGTCTTTTATAGTGTTTAGTATAGAAGCATACCTTGGGCCAGGCGCGGTGGCTCACGCATGTCATCCCAGCACTTTAGGAGGCCGAGGTGGGCGGATCACGAGGTCAGGAGATCAAGACCATCCTGGCTAACACAGTGAAACCCCATCTCTACTAAAAATACAAAAAATT
>NW_012115278.1:845752-876685 GCF_000951035.1 Colobus angolensis palliatus
TTCTCCTGCCTCAGCCTCCCCAGAAGCTGGGACTACAGGCGCCCGCCACCATGCCCGGCTAATTTTTTTGTATTTTTAGTAGAGACGGAGTTTCACCGTGTTAGCCAGGATAGTCTCGATCTCTTGACCTCGTGATCCACCCGCCTCGGCCTCCCAAAGTGTTGGGATTACAGGCGTGAGCCACTGCGCCCGGCCATGAATACTTCTAGATGTCAATTTTTTCATCTTTTCCTCTCGTTTCTTCATTAGCCTGTATCGACTCTCTCATATCTAGTAGAATATCTGTTATAGTATGGTATTGTGTATATTGTGTGTTTCCATCTAGGCTAGGGTGATATTCACAACTTTTACCCTCCTATTTAATAACATATTTAGTGATTGGTATGAAGTGCAGACACAGACTGGGGGTGGGAGTCAGTGCAAGAACAGAATCCTTGTGGAATCCCCTGCTATTCCATGTAGGGCAAGGGAGGGACTTCTCTGGATCTTGATTACCTCAGATAAATAATGAGAAAATAGGATTAAACGAAAAAAAAAAGACTTTTTTTTTCTTCTAACTTTAATCTCCGCAACTGTTTCCCCTCTTCGATAGGTTTTATCCACCCAGGAAAGTTCCCCAAGGAGAGATTTATAAGAAGAAATGGAAGAAGAGAAGTTGCTTAATCTTAGAGTCAGGATAGTTTCAGAAACCAAGGTCTAGGAATTTTACTCAAATTTTTGGGTCCTCCATTCCTATGTCACTCAGTCCTGGAATCTGAGCAGCAAAACGATTTCTCCTCTCTTGTCCCCATGGAAGTCTCCACAGCAGGGCTCCTTATGATGGAGGGAGAGAGGGGAGGGCTCAGGCTTTGCCTTTAGAGGTTTGTGCTGACTTTCTGCTGAGCTATTACCATGTTTCACCAGAAGTTTCTACTTCTATGATGAAAGAAAATTTCAACCTGAATTTGGGAGTCCTGGAGTAGTCTTTTCTTACTTTCCATGGATTTGTTGGAGAGAAAGTGCTGTGGTACCTAATTTCAGTAGATTATACAGACAAGAGGCAAGAAGTACAGCAGCCACACGGAGTGAGTGAGCCTTTTATCTGGATTACTGAGGCCACATAGGTATCTTTTGAGAAAGGCAGCCTTCGGTCACACTGGATGCAAATAGAATTGCTTTAATTCTTCTATGGATAGAAATTGGGGACTGAGTTTACCTCTAACTGGCAAAAGGAAATTTTAGGTATTTGCAATGTGGTTTGCTGGAAGAATAATTGAAAGCATTTATATCCAAAGCAGGAGTGCAAATGAGAGCAGCCTGACATTTTCTGTTTGTTTTTCACTGTTTGCTGTTACTTAAAAGTGTGACCAAAGGCACACACTAGTGATTGTTGTGTAGAACCCTCCTTTGGGAAAGTGGATGAATTGGAATACATTATTTTCTTTAGTCAGTTGATCTTTCAAGTAGTAAATATTTATTTATTACCAAATTTAAATAGGATGCTTTATTGGATGCTGTATATGAACATGTGTGTGTATGACTGGGAGTGATGATGATGGCTTAATTTATATGTTTCTATGTGTGTAAATCATGGTTCTGAATATTGACACATATAAACCTGTACATGATTAAATAGAAATATAAGTCAATATTTTTAAAAGTCGCCCATATGGCAGAGTCAAGAAGTCATATGTGAGTTGATTAGCAAAGTAGATCGTTATAGGCTATATAGTCTAAGTTGTATTTGCTAAGGATCTAGATGGATAAGCAGGGATTTGATAGAGAGGAAAGGACTGTTGCAATCTTAATGTTTGTCTTCCCCCTTGGAATTCAATGTTGAAACCTAATTGCCAAAGTGATGATATTAGGAGGTAGTGCCATTGGGCAGTGACTATGTCATGAGGGCAAAGCCCTCATGAATAAGATTGGTGCCTTGAGAAAATGTCACCTATGAGCCAGGAAATGGGCCTTTACCTGATACCAAATCCATTGGTGTCTTGACCTGGGGCTTCCCAGCCTCCACACTGAGAATAAATTTCTGTAATTCATAAGCTACCTAGTCTATGATTGTTATGGACTTAATGGACTAAGTAAGACAAGGAATGATCATGGCATTGTGAAATACAGTAGCTAGAATATATTTTCTTTTTTAAGATTAAGAATATCTGGCCGGGAGCGGTAACTCACGCTTGTAATCCCAGCACTTCAGGAGGCCGAGGTGGGCGGATCACGAGGTCAGGAGATCAAGACCATCCTGGCTAACACAGTGAAACCCCATCTCTACTAAAAATACAAAAAATTAGCCGGGCATGTTGGGAGGCCGAGGCGGGCAGATCACGAGGTCAGGAGATCAAGACCATCCTGACTAACATGGTGAAACCCCATCTCTACTAAAAATAAAAAAAAATTAGCCGGGCATGTTGGCAGGCGCCTGTAGTCCCAGCTACTCAGGAGGTTGAGGCAGGAGAATGGCGTGAACCCGGGAGGCGGAGCTTGCAGTGAGCTGAAATCGTGCCACTGCACTCCAGCCTGGGCGACAGAGCGAGACTCCATCTGTTTTCAATATAGAAATATTATTAAAATTTAACATTTAATAAATTAGATAAAATTAAATTGTTTATTATTTGTGGTTTTGATGCTATTGTAAATGAATATGTTTAAATTTTGTTTTTCAGATTTTGTTACTATTATATGAAAACGGTAATATTTTCACATTGTCTCTAGGCAAGCACAAAGCGCTGCTTATTTTTATTTGTGCAACTGAGGGTGTGTTTTAGGTAAGCCCCCTCCTCCCTGTGCAGGCTCCCAGGGAGCCCACCATGTACATATCTGAAAAGGGAAGGAAACTTTTTCCTGGGAGCTTGTTAATCATACAAAGAATAAAGGGCTTCCATGCCAGACTTTGCCTGCTTGCTTATCTGTGCAGCTGAAGTCTTGAGATTTTCCCAGGCTGCTCTATTTTTGCCTATAGCTGTGATTCTTTTCAGGCAGGCAGCTTCTCCGAGGACTAGTTTCAGCTGTTTACTCAAGTAATTTTTCCTTTCCTTCTCCCTCACTATGATTATCAGCTCCCCTAGGACCTCATGGTGTGGAATGAAATATTCCCTGGGAGTCAGGGAAAGGGAGTTTGTTGCAAACATGGCCAGGCCAGACACTTATAAAGTGTCGAAGTAAAGTACACTTACATAAAGTGTAAGTGCTGCCACCACCACTAGGGTGCCAAGTACTCTAACACAAGTCTTGATTCTCATAGATGTAAATTAACATTTATACCACCAGCTCACACTGTCAAACAATTCCACATACCCAGAATAAACATTGGCACCTGGTGGGCAGCAGCAAGCCCTCCCTCAAGGAATGAGTTCATTGGTTGGTTTATCCAGCTGCTCCCCCTTTGCTTATGGAAGCGCTCTGTTTTCTAGGGGTCTAAGAAGCTGTAGCAGTGATAGAAAGCCCCTTTTTTGTGGACCATTATGACTTAGGCTTTTATCAGAGCCTCAGAGAATTGCTGTTGTTTTATTGGTTAGGCTTTAGGTTTCCAATCTGCATATACAATTCCTTTGAAGCACCAGACTTACAGGCAATTTGATTGAGGGAACTTCTTGGGATATGAAATATTACCAGGCACCATTTCTAATGTACCTAAGTTGTGACTTCATGTTTAGAGAAAAAAATATTTTTTTTCTTGACCTCAGGCTACAAAAGGCTTTCTTGGCCTCAGACTTCCTTCTGGAGGTGATAACCTCCTAAATGAACTATCTTTAAGGGCCTGTGGTGTGTGCCCTCCTTTCAGGAAATTAGTGTATGCCTGGAGGCACTGGTAATGGCTTCTCTCATCTTACTCTGGCTTGGAAGAATATGGCTATTGCAGATTTTTTTTGTTTCATTACCACCTGACCTTCAGACTCCTTACGTGTTATAGGCAGAAAAGGTGCCTCCACAAAGTCGTGAGCTATTCTCTGCTTTCAGAAGGGCAGTGGGATATGGTCGTTAATTCTTTGTAGCAGCACCATCATGAATAGCTGCCACACCCATATACATCATTATCTTTTTTGGTGAAGACTTAGTCTAAGACTCCAGGCCATGATATCCAAAAGGCTATGTTAATGCACTACTTTGGTATAATCTCAAAATAATTGTCAGCTCCCCAGTGGAATGCCTGCCTTGGTCCACGTGGAATGTGGGCATGTGGTAGAACTTCCTCGGAGGGACTAGAAGAGGAACTAAAGAATGTTAGGCATATAAATTATTGTTTCTTTTTCTTTTGGTTTCTTTCCACTGAGCTGTGTGTGAGCCCCCACACCCACCCTGCCTGCCTGTCCTCTACCTTACTGATGCTATTTTCATGCTGTCGTAGAATTGGATGTGTAAGATTAAATTAGCCTTTCTGCTGATAGCTGTAAAATAAAGGAACAAATTTGACAAAGTAACTACCTATCTGATACATAAGAAGGCTATTAGGCTGTACCACAAGTGAAAAAGTTCAATCCTGATATCTCAAAATAGTACCACTTGAAGGAAAACATTGGGGCCATCTGTTTCTCTCATTGTAGTTAAGAGTACAGATTTTCAAAATATGAGCTTCAGGCATAAAAATGCAGTATTAGCAACTCTCAACTTGAAGAAGCAGTTACTAGTGTCCTGGGTGGGCCACAGGGAAAATAGTACCAACTACATGTTATATTTAACTGCAATTAAAAATGGCAGTGCTGGGTGTCTTCTGTCATCTCCTAAAGATCCTACAGAGGGAGCCATAGCTAGCCATGGCAGAGACCACAGGGAACGCTCCTCAACATGCCCTACACTGAGCCTCCTTGACCCTTGTGTGGAGAAATGTCAGATTCATCACTAACAAGGTTAAAGGTGTAAATGGAGGAAAAAAATTGAGAAAAGTTATCGTTTACATAAGACTTCAGAAAGAAATTGCATTGTCAGATTTGTAACTGGTCTGTAATTTCATCCAGTTGTCATTTTCATTTTAATTACTGTCACTGTTTTCTTCATCCTTGATAAACTATGAGCTCTTTGAGATTGTCTTTCATATCCTGATGTCAGATCTTCCTATATTTTCTGATCATGGTATGTGCTCAGTAAATGCAATTTTTTAGCATTTGGAATGGTTTATCAAATGATTGAAGGAATGGGTAATAATATAGATTACATAAACAGTCAGCCACGTATGCGTATGTATGTGTGTTTGTGTGTGTGTGTATATATATGTATGTACAGTTGACACTCTGTATCGATGCATTTCACATTTGTGGATTCTCCAATCATGGATTGGAAATATTCTTTAAAAATATGGTTGCATCTGTACTGAACAGGCACACACTTTTTTCTTGTCATTATTCTCTAAACAATGCAGTATGACAACTATTTAGCATAGCATTGACACTGCATTAGATATTATAAGTAATCTAGAGATTAAAGTATATTGGAGAATGCATGTAGGTTATATGCAAATACTGCACTACATCTTATATAAGGGATTTGAACATCCATGGATTTTGGTATCTGGTAGGTTATACCTCCTCTTTGAGGAGGTGGGTATCGTAGACGCAGGTAAATATGATCCAGAGGGCAAAGAGGCATTGCCAGCCTCATACTGTCTGTCAGCACCATGCTGAGTTCCATGAAAGCCAGAGAGAGGGTGGTGGTCAATACCTGATGTAGAGAAGATGTCACAGCAATGTGCCTCTATTGAGTAAGTCACCAAAATTGTGAATGACTGAATAAATGGGCAAAGGGATTTGTTCCCTACCTGCTGTGGGATGTTTCTTGTAGTTACGACCTCCATGAAAGAGAGACTCGTATTTGGAGAAAGTTCACAGCTGAAACCATGACATTTAACTTTTGAAGTCATAATGGATCTATTTTTTTAACATCATAAATGAAGATTATGCAATACTGTATGTGCTTGAATTGACACAACCCCTTCCCTATTCAGGGCTGATTTATGTTCTATACTAAGTGACGGGCACAGAAGTAAATGTGATAATCCTATCCCATTGTTATCCTTTATTGTGGTCTTGCTGTCTCCCAGCAACGCACTTCACACTGTATCTGAGTCATCATTCTCATATACATCTATGTAGGTACACTTCCATAGACTTAGGCCCATTTAATGGAGGAACAACTCCAACATTAAGAGATCATGAAAGGTACCTCATGACATATATTGACCTAATGGCAGAGCTGCTTAATTCTACAGCCTCTGAGTGGAATCCTCATGACAGTAAAAACACAAGCTTGGTTTCTCACACACTCTACCTGCTTTTTCTCATCCCCTTTAGTCTCTATTCCTTGCTGAGATGTGTTAGGCATTAATGGTTACAGTCTACTTCTGTGTGTAGTCTCCAAACACTAAGAAACCTCAAAATTTAAAAATTAAAATACAGAAGAACCTTTATGTTATTAAATAATCAGGGACAAGTTAAAGTGTTAAAGAGAATAGGCCACTTTGTGAAATCATATGCAGGGAAGAAAAAAATACTGGAGTGAAAACTATAAAAATCATAATAGATGCTGTTTTTGTAGCACCAAGTGTGTTCTAGCATCTGTGGTTGTTGCTTTATATCATTCTGTATAATCTTTACACAAAACCTACAAGTAGGTATTATTTCCCCTATTTCAAAAATGAGAAAACCAAGGCAAATAATTAGTAAGTAGTACATATATATTATTCTGACTCAACTTCTAGATTCAGAGACCATGTTCTAGGATACCATTTTGTGTACCAGCATGGAATATGTTTTTAGTTCATCTGTTCACTCTAAAAATGTGGAGCATGTAGTATGAGACAGAACTGTTCTAGGCTTCGGGGAAGTAGCTGCGAGGATGGTAGTAGGGGTCCCTGTAATAATGAAAATAGAATATATTTGTATGTACAAGTACATACTCATTAAAGGAAACTAATGTTGCCATAGATTGCCCGGGTTCCAATTTCCATTTGCCATGTTTTCCTAGTTGTCTCTGTAGTGAGAGGAGATGGACTGTACTAGCCATTACCAAAATTAAGAGAGATTGTTGGAAAAAGTTTTATTTAGCACAGTGACACATTAAATGTATTCAATAAATGTTACTTACGACTCTGTGAGAAAACATACATTTAAAAAACATGGCTTATGTTACACATATTACATGCTGGCTCCCAAAAAATAAACAGATATCTCCTAAGTTAGAAGTGTGTTGTTAAAACCAAATATATTCTTACTACACTAAGGGGAAGCCCATCTTAGCAGTGTCTCAGCAGCCTATTAGGGGTGTGGGGAATAAAATCAGGATATCTGGGATCTTGAAGTTTCATTTTAGATGGGTCTTTGCTTATGGGAGCTTGGTTAGGATTGGGTGAGGGTCATGACAGCAGTTTAAGATTGAGCGTTACGATTTTGAGATGAGGGATTCTACAGTGTTAGGGCATAAACTGTGCTCTGATGCCTTCTGTTGATGAGTTGATGGTCTTCAAGGAAGTTCCCAGAATGAACAAAAATACTTGAAACTTTTTTTTTTTTTGAGACGAAGACTCACTCTGTTGCCCAGGCTGGAGTGCAGTGGTGCGATCTTGGCTCACTGTAAGCTCCACTTCCCAGGTTCACGCCGTTCTCCTGCCTCAACCTCCTGAGCAGCTGGGACTACAGGCGCCCCCACACTGTGCCCGGCTAATTTTTGGTATTTTTAGTAGAGACGGGGTTTCACTGTGTTAGCCAGGATGGTCTCGATCTCCTGACCTCGTGATCCGCCCGCCTCGGCCTCCCAAAGTGCTGGGATTACAGGCATGAGCCACCACACCCGGCCAAATATTTGCAACTTTAATCTTCCTGGGCAAGAGTCTCAGAACATCTACACTTATATCAATGAAGTCAAAATAATAAAATCCCCAATGAAGACAGGAAGCCATGTGGGTAGATAATGTAAGTTGTGTCATTTCATGGGTCCGTGGATAAGCAGCTGTGCTTACGATTCTGGAGATCCACACTTGAAGGTATCAACGTGGAAAAATACTAAGAGGATTGTGGTCAGAGTTTGTTGTCAGCTACTGAGTGAGGAGCCAGGAACATACGGCTTTTACCAAGAAAATCTATACCATCCACACTGTGATGAGCCCGCAAGACCAGATATGGGACTGTTAGCCAAATGACCTAATTTTATTATGTCTTTGATTGCTTTCTTGTCCTTATCTGGGATATCAAAGATGCCAGAGAGATGGCAGGGATGGAACTTCAACATTCTTCCCCCAAAACAACACATTTTTCCCTTATAAAATTATTCTGAACAATTTCATGAACCTCTGAGTCAAGATGAGGCGTTCTCTAACTTGCCTGCTGTTTGCTGTACAATAGCATGGAGTCAGCTTCAGGCTTCCTGATCCTTTCGAAAAGCATGAATTGAAGAGGCTTAAAGAGAGAAGAAAGCAACCCAGAATTCCCCATGTGGTTACAGTTTGGGTTACAGTTTGGGTTCTTGCCTCAAGGCCTGGTTTTTCTCCTTTTGGAATAAAGTTATCTGAAGACCTCTTTTTCTAAGCGAAGAAACTAATGGGTCAAAATGGACCCTGGGTGATGTCGGGGACTACAGTGAAGGCAGACGTTAGTTCACCACTGAAATAAACTTCTGTCCAGTTTGCAGACAGTAGCCAGCAGACCTTTGTCTCCATCCAATACCAGTCTTTCCAGATCTAGTCAATGATCTATTTAAAGCCAAAATATCCTTATGAGATTGTCAAATAGTGTTGTAATTTTTTGTATCACTCATTAAGAATAGGTTAGTACCTGGCAATAAATTTCATAGTACTGAAATCATTAATAGATCTCAGGTGAAAGAAAAGTCATGTGTCTTACAGGATCTGTGAAAGCCACCTCCAAATAGACACTCCGTTCTTTGGTTCTTTTTCATGTTCTGTTCCTCTGCAAGTTCATTTACAAAAGCTGACTTCCACAAAAAGTTCTCCAGTATTGTTTTGGAACCTTATTTTCTAGCATATCATAAACAAGTTGAGTCCCAGTTACTGATTCATTACAAGGAACTGGAAACGAGAAACTGAGTGGCTCATCAAGGAAAATATGTGCAAACCTAACGACAATTTGGCTATATGATTTAACCACTGCATACATAAATTATAACTAGGTATAGCACTCATACTGAGGAGTGATTTAATTGTAGCTATGCCTTATAAGCAACATAATTAAATGTAGCTTTAAGCCAGATAGGCAAGAAAATAAACAACAGAAGAATGCAGATTAAAACATGACAGTTTGTGGTATTGTCCTATGGGGCTTGAGTGGAAACTGTCTACATTTCCTGCAGTCATCTACTTGGACTAAAAATCCTGTGTAGCAGCCATCTCCTTCCAAAGACCATCTTTCTTCTAATGAATTCTCAGCTTGAGGTCTCTAGGTCTCAAGATTTCTCAGCTTGAGGTCTCCGGTAATGATTTAAGATGATTTATGCCTCTTTGATTGGAAGACATCACTCTCAGTATCAACCCCCTGGAATTTTACCTCTGGATGAGTCGTTAACAGTATCTGATACGGTCCTTTCCATCTGGGTTTGAGGGTTTTCTTTCTCAGCTCGCTCTCCTGGAGATACCTGAGACCAAGTCTCTGAATTTAGATCATGTGAGGGTCATTTAATATAGGAAAAGCTGCTTGTTTACCTCTTAGGATAAGACTGGACAAATTGCTTGAGTTACCTGCAATATTTGGCTGTGATCACTTCCAATAATGTAGAGTCTAGAAGCAGAGGAGATATTCCTAAACTCATGGATTGAACTGTTGCTAACTCAAAAGGGAAGACTTGATGAACCCCAGAAGTTGAGCTCATTGTCATTAAAGCAAACATTAGGCCATGTGAGTTTGAGAGTCTCTGATAGCGTTGCTAATTCGAGCTGAACATTTTTGTTTATTTTTTCTGTATTTCCTGAAGCTTAGAGTAATACGGACAGCAGCATTACTGTGTGGACTGGCAGAGCTGGACAAAGCTCTTCATTATCTCAGTAAAATGGAGATAGTTTATACTTGGACTAGAGAGAGAGTCTGGGAACACAAAACCATGTCAAATTTTGCTCTGGCAGAGCTGGAAATCTCCAAACAAGGCTTCAGTCTATCCTCCAAATAAGCAAACAATTACCATACATACTCAAAACCCACTGCAGAAGGCACTTACAAAATCTGGAAGTGTTCAAAGGGGCTCTGAGATTCTTGTTCATGCCCCATCTTTGCGTTTTTACCAAGATTATACTGGTAATAAGACACCACATGCACCCTCAATAATCTTAGTAAAATTTCTCCATCAATGTTGGTTGAGTGCAGTAGCCAATTTTTCTTTGCCTAGGTAGGTAATTGCATATTGAATTTTTGAAACTTCCCATTTAAGGTCCTCTGGCACTACTAAGCATCTATCCTAGAGTGTGAGAGATTTTCCTCTTGCAATTTACCTGCAGATTTATCCTAGTAACTGTTTGCCAACTGTGGAACCAATTGTTGACATTCTATAAGAACCTGTTTGAACCTGTCAGAAGGTTTGATTATGAGGACCAGGATCTTGGTGAAGGCTCCATCCCCTTAGTGAAGGGGATACCGGGGTTTCCTGCGAAATGAGTCCTGTCATCTGGCAGATTTTCCCTCTGGTAGTGATTATATTATAAGGGTGAAGTATGTCACATCATATGCTATCTGATATTCTTTTGTCTCAGTCTTAAAGTATAGCACATCAAAGAACAAGATGAAATATGGATTTTTAAAAAGATTTCTGATAGAGCGATTTAGGGCATAGTTTGTGAACAAAGATTAGACAGTACACAGTTTCTTTTTTTTTTTTTCTTTTTAATTATTATACTTTAAGTTCTAGGGTACATGTGCATAACGTGCAGGTTTGTTACATGTGTATACTTGTGCCATGTTGGTGTGCTGCACCCATCAACTCATCATTTACATCAGGTATAACTCCCAATGCAATCCCTCCCCCCCTCCCCCCTCCCCATAATAGGCCCCAGTGTGTGATGTTCCCCTTCCCGAGTCCAAGCGATCTTATTGTTCAGTTCCCACCTATGAGTGAGAACATGCGGTGTTTGGTTTTCTGTTCTTGCGATAGTTTGCTGAGAATGATGGTTTCCAGCTGCATCCATGTCCCTACAAAGGACACAAACTCATCCTTTTTTATGGCTGCATAGTATTCCATGGTGTATATGTGCCACATTTTCTTAATCCAGTCTGTCAAGGTAATGGAAAAAGATAGTAGCGATTTTGAAAGTATTGCCATAAGTAATAAAGATGTAAGGTGCTAATGTGAAGTAATGTTTCATAGAAGTTTAAGCCTCTGTGCTGAAAAATATGTGTTTTCAATATTGTATATTTTCAGTAACGGTTATCCAGCATGAGAGACTATGAAACTCATAAGGAGACCCTAACCTAAACCAAGCCAGCAGCGGCTTCCAGTAATTTAGCTGCTGTGACCATTGGCGCTGGGTGAAGATACAGACTTGAATGAGCTGACCCCTGAGGATTCCCGTGAAATGCATTTAGAACATCAAGAGCTTGTGCCCAGCACTCATATACAAACTGGTAGAGAGTTCTGTGAGAATTGGGTAGGCCTAAAGTGGGAGGTCATTGGATGGCTAATTTTAACTCACAAAAATCTCTTCGTGATTAGGTTCTTAGGGGTCCGTTTTGGCTACCCATCATGTGACTGTCAGAGAGATGGGCAATTTTGGAAAATGTAGGAATGTTCTGCAATAAGCATCCAAGGAAACCCAGGAATCCTCTTAATAATCTCTTAACTACTAGCCTGAAAAGTTTTGAATAGCTTGTAATCTATCGGGCATAAAGGATTCATCTTTTTGGGATAAATCACATCATAGGTAATGAACTTAGACAAAATTCTAACTTCCCTTTGGAAACTGTATGACCTTTCTGAGCTAAAACGAAGTAGATAGGTAGAATAAGTCTTAGAGCTTGCTTTGGGGAACACAGTCACTGGTCATTCATGTTATCTATTGATGAGAGAGGAGTCACAGAGAAATATAGGGTCCTTGAAATCCTTGTGAAAAGTAGGAAGGTATCTAAGTAAATCTAGGGGGTATAGTTCAAGTATACTGTTGATTTTGCCTAGGGGTGTACCAACAAGTACAGACTATTTTAATACAAAGGGACTATAACAAAAAAGTAGAGCACAAATCTGCCACTGTAAGATATGCAGCCTCAAGGACTCATTGAAAATAAGATGGTATTTGGGTGGGGGGTACAATAAAGAAACAGAGAACAATTCTATTTATGGTTCTGAGGTCCTGAACAAATCTGCTATCTCTGCCACTGCGTTTTTGAGCATGGGAGGTAAAAGAATTATAAGGGCTGGTACAAAGTTTTTAGCTATTATTTTAGGCCATTAGTCCTTTTTAACCTTTTGGTTTTAGAAGAAATTGTGCAAGTTGGGTAGCAGTTTAGGTGGATAAACCTGAGCCCTAACCCGGTTTATCCATAAGAATGTGAAGCACTTCCTTGAGATCTTCAATTTTGGCTTGATTTAGATTCAATAGTAGTTGTGAATCAATGTCCAGATTATCTACGGCTTCTTTATGAGTGGGGGAGTCAGAGACTCAAGGTCTAGACAATCCAGATAGCATTTAATTTACAATTCCACCCACACAGTAACTTCCTACCTATCAGGTGAGTGAATGTGGTATTACAGAGAAAGAAAGAATGTAATTTAGTTAAAGTCCAACGGTGACTGTAATGGGCTGGAACGTGAGGAATATTTGATAATTACTGCAGAGACCTACCATGTGAGTAGTTTATTTTCAATGAAGAGGTTGTGTAATAATGATAAAGTTTAAGGCTGGAGATATTTAGCACCCATATCAGTTAAAAAATTTTCAGAGTTGTTATTTAATATTTAGAGAAAGTTTTCTTTTTGACTTGAAAGATGAAAGAAAGGTTTTGTGCTTGATACCCACTGGAAGCACCTTGATTTATCACTTATTTCATGTTTTGCCCCTTTGATTCTGAGCTAATGCAAAACAAGTGTTTTCCAATTTCCTTACTGCTTACAGGTGTCTTTATCAAGAGACTTCCTTATTCTGGGTTTAATATCTGGGATAGGAGGATGTAATTTTATCTCTACTTTGATTTTTTTTTAATAAAATCCTTTCAAAATGTTTAGTGAAGCGCTAGAGATCTGATAATGGGAATAATACTGCTCTTTGTAGTTTTTTTTTTTTTTTACGCATTAAATCCTGGTTGTTTGGCTTCAGTTCATTTCTACAAAATGAGTAAAGATGCGTATGGGCTCATATCTGCTTCAAGGTCTACTGAGTCCTTCCTAAGGATATTAAAGAGCCTATCTTTGCTTTCTCCAGTGGACATGTCCTTTCTTTGCTTGCAGGACTGGATTATAAAACAATCTGTTTTCACAGGGAAGACTTTTTATGGGTAGCCTCCAAAAGACCTTGTCCAATATCTTCAGTTTTTCTAAAACTCTTTTTTTCCTGTAAAATTTGAAACTCTTTGGTTTCCTGTGGTCTTTTATGTCACCACTGAGACTGACCCATTTTGCCTTTTTCATGTACTTTTTTGCATCTGTGGTTATCACTAAAATATGAACTCCTTGGTATAGATCTGGGAGCCCTGCATTCTAACTTCCTAAAGACGTTTTATAATCCTCTGCAAGTGTTCCTCTCTTCTGCCTGTGCTTTGAAGAGCCTTTGACAGGGTCTCTCATCTCAGAGTTAAATGGCTTAAAATCAACCACAAATGTTTCCCTGTTGTGAGGGTAGTTTAACATGAAGAGGTCATTGAGCTTTGGGGTTTTCTGGCTGTCTGAATGAGAAGAAAAATTGTTCAGAGGGAGAGATGGGGGAGAGAAGAATAATAGGATAAAGTCTATTTGGTTTGAGTTATGATTTGTTGGTATCTAAAACAGAGAGAGTTTTTTTTTTCTTTTGCCCTGGCTAAGAAATTTCATAAGAAAGCAATTTTGAATGTTTCTCAGATTAATTAAAAATGTAGACTATTGGATGTTTGGAATTTTGATCTATTTTTATTTTAATGCACCTCTTAAATAATTTTGTTCATATAAAAACTTCCCCCAAGTGGCTGCTATAATTGTAAATCATCTCTGTTGAAATTATGCCATTTAAATAAGTATGTGAATGTGGGTTATATTATAAACATATGGAAGAAGAAGTCCAGAGGGTGTTTGGAAATAGAATGAGACTGGAGGCATACCCATGAAAATGTGGTGAAACTCTGAAAAAAATGTTGCTTATGACCCCTTGGGTCTCTCAGTCTAATTTCCACATTGTCTAACTTTAGAACTGAAAGAATTTGCAGTTTCTTGGGGGTACCTAAGATTTTAAGAGGGGATTATTCTTAGAACCAGACTAACGGTCAAGACAAGATTGAGGAAAATTGTCATAGGTTTTGATAAGGACCTAGGGAAAAATTTCCCCAAAGGACAGCAGGCTGAGAAGGAATCTTACAAACTTCTCCATCCCTGGGGCTGTCTTGAGGGATGCACTCACCTGGGTCTCCGTCACTCTTTTCCCTATAAACATTCCTTTTATATACATATGAAGTGGCAAAGACAAAGGCGAAGAGTGGCACCACTAGTAATAAGGCAGTTTCACCAAAAACAAATTTTTTTCAAGTCTGATTAAAGTGTTCCTGAAAAGAGTTCCTTACTCTTAGGAGACGAAATAATCTCAGTATACTGAGAGTGCAATGAAAGTATATTGGGGCTCAGTCCAATTTGATTTACTTAATATAGTGTTGCACTAAGAGATAGTCCTGACCGGGAAGCTAAAAGGATATCTGAGGAGGACACTGAATTAAGGTTCTGAATTAAGGTTCTTGTGCCTATGCTGCAAAGAGGTCTCAATCTTTATGGATCTTGGTGAGATCTCCAAGATTGTTCAATACTGAATTCCTAGAAATACAACCTGAAGAATATTTTGATAAGGCAAAGCTGAGTCTATTCTTAATGTAAGAGAAAGCAATCCCCTGATGGATATTAATAACATTTTGGACAAGGAAGGATAACGTTAGAATATTTATGAGACTTTAAAGACTCATTTAAGATTGCTCTTTAAATGCCAGGGCTTGATTAGGATTTGGTAAGGATTATGATAAAAGAGTTTACTGTTGGTGGTCACAGCAAAGATTTGGAGGTGAGGGATTTGAAAGGTCTTGGAATATAAGCCATTGATGTTTTCTATTGATGAGTTAATAAGTTTCTAAGGAAGTTCTTGTAATAATAAACATTATTCACAACTTTTATTTTTCTGAGCAAGAATTTACTGGAATAGTAAAGTTAATGCCAGTGAAAATAGTGGAAAATTTAAATTGGAGACAATTAGTCATGAGAGTAGACATGATTTTGTTTCTCTTAGTGTCAGTTAACAGTTCCCCTCTGTGCAGATCCTTCAGTAGTTTACATGTTGTTTATGATAAACATCCGTAGAATGGCCCACAAAACTGGACCTGGGCAAGCCCACTTTCTGTCACCTCTTACCTCTTAGCTACTACTTGCTGTTCTGGAACCACTGGGCCAGCTTCTGCGCCAGATTCTGTCTTGGCCCCAAGCATTTTCCCACCATCTCTCTCTCTCTGCTTACTCTTCGGCCATCATCAGTTGTCAACTAGGCGAATGTGGGACACTTCTCTAAGTATCAATATCACCATTGCTCTTTACCCCTTTTCACTATTTTCAACACTGATCATGTCATATAAAATCTTATTTAATATTTTAAATGATTGTCCATCTCCTTGCACTAGAATGTAAACATGCTGACTAGAGATTTTTCTCTGTGTCTTTTACTGCCCCAGTACCAATTCTCTGACTTTGAAGGAAATAAAAACTGTCTTAAACCTGAAAAGAAAGAGCTAAATTGGCTTCCAATTCTTTGAAGTAAAACTTTACACTTCAAAAGAATTGCTCTGGCAAGGGAGAAACTGCAAGAGAAATTTCAACTTCTTGCTCCTCAAAGAGAAAGACAAAATTATATAAAATTTTGAGGAAGGGTGGCATTTAGGTTAAATTTATAATAAGCAGTATAGCTGGGTTAGATGGAAGCAAATGGAGTTGGTCAGATGGGGTTGATTTGATCAAAGCCAAGTAGAAATGATTGGAAGGATTAGCGAGCAGACCAGTTCAGGCAGTGCTTGCTGATGTGGACATTTAACTGAAAACTCATTTTGACCAATTTTGCAGTTTCCTGAGTATGGGGTGAGGATATCCTTTTCTTTAGGGGAGAATAGGATTTTCAGCTTCTTTTGTACATGTGATGATGCCTTTAAGCAAGGGTGATATTTTTCATTCTCATGACCAAAGCACAGACCGTAAGTCTGAACACAGAACACTATACATGGTAATCTAGGTACTGTATTTGCCTTTGTAGGTGATTGCAATTTTTTCTTTATTTAAAATTTTAAGAACACTTGAAGAGTAACTTTTTACCAATCATTTAAAAAATATTGATTAAATGATAAAATCCCTTAAAAACACAGCTAATGAAAAAGACACAAAAAGAAATATAAAATATAGCTTTAAAGACACTGAACCCATAATTAAAATATTCCCAAACAATAGTGCTGCATGCTGAAATGTTTCACTAGTAAATTTTTACAAACATGTAAGGGAAAAATATATAATTTTCATTTTCTCAGGATAGCTGACTTCTAGTAACTAAACATGACAATGAACTGTAAAAAATGGAATTTACAGAACATGGCTACTAGGAATATAGATCCAAGTAGCCTAAACACAATAATAGTAAATCAAATTATGTGAATTTTTTTTTTTTTTTTGAGATGGAGTCTTGCTCTGTTGCCCAGGTTGGAGTCTCTGCTCACTACAACCTCCACCTCCCAGGTTCAAGTGATCCTCCTGCCTCAGCCCTGCTTGTAGCTGTGATTACAGGCACGCACCACCACGCCTGTTTAATTTTTGTATTTTTAGTAGAGACGGGATTTTGCCATGTTGGCCAGGCTGGTCTTGAACTCCCGACCTCAGGTGATCCACCTGCCTCAGCCTCCCAAAGTGCTGGGATTATAGGCATGAACCACTGCACCCAGCCGAAATATATTTTTTAAAAGGTCACTGCATTACAGTCATTTGAGGTTTACTTGAGAAATGAAGGTTTTTGTTTTTAAACATTCAAAAAAGCATTCACTTCTGGTTTCAGCTCTGATATGTGAAAAACTTGTATGTTATAATTACTGTCCTTATAACAAGATAAAGCAGAACAAACTGAAAAAAAATCAATTACTTAATTGAACCCATCAGAGAACTGAGGCGTCAGGGAAAGTTGCCACCCCAAAATCTGGGGACACCGATTGATACACAGCTGAAATTTGCTTGGCTGGAACAGAAACCACTGGAGCCACAAATTGATAGGAACATTTAAATAGCAATTTAGATGAATAGCTGACCTGAATGTGGGCTAGAGTGAAAGGAAGAAGCTCCTGGGAACCCCCACATTTTTGTGGGTTCTACCTCCAGGAACCTCAACAATTTCTCATGGTAAAGGTTTAAGAAAGACCCCATCCTGCTTCAGAAAGGGGGAGAAGAGTAATCATTGTGAAATACACCCAGAGTGTTCTTCATAACAAAGACCTAACCTCCAGGGGAAAGATTTTACCTGAGCCGTATCTCCTAAAGGGCTAAGGGGAAGGGCATTCCTTTCATTCCAGCTTTCTCTAGCTTTCCTGTTTTACCAATCAGGAAATAAAAAACCCACAATTGTCAGTAGAGGTCAGTGCTTCAAGGAAATAGATGGGAAACACAAGAACCAGAGAAAAGAGTAGAGAGGTCAGGTGGAGCTGAGGGAGAGGTTCTGCCACTGAAGGAATGTTTGTGATGGTTGTAACACCAAGACACGGGCACACAGAGACTTATTCAAAAGATTGTAGAACACTCTCCTGTACATCTTACCACCCCACCAGCAGTGTTCAGTGTCATAGTGGATTACAGTGAAAGAGAACACCAGTTCTCTCAGAGGAGTACTTAGGGAAGTCCAAAGTCAAGAGCAGAAACCAAAGACACTAGAGGAATTTGGCGTTTCTGGTGCCTCTAGTAACAGCAAACATTAAACAAAGCCCAATTCCTCGTCAGATTACTGTAAATAGCACTCGAAAGCCCCGTCTACCTCACTACTTACTACCAGATACAATTCAACAAAAAATTACAATGCATATCCTATGACAAGAAAAAACAGAAGAGAGAAAGCAGTTAGCAGAACCAGACTCAGAACAAAGACGTTGGAATTAACAATAGGGATTTAAAATAGCTATGATTAGTATGTTAAGGACTCTTAGACACATGCAAAAATAGATTATAGAAGCAGATGGAAACTCAAAAGAACCAAGAGGAAATGCTGGAAATAACACTGTAACATAAATGAAGAATGCCTTCAACAGGCTTATAAGTAGATTCAGCACAGCCAAGGAAAGATTCAGTGATCTTGAAGATAGGTCAGTAGAAATTTTACAAACTAAAATGCAAACACAGAAAAAGAAAAGAATGAAGAAAATGCGACAGAACATCCAAGAACTGCGGAGCAATTTTTAAAGGTGCAACATAGCTGTAATTGGGATACTAACAGAATGGAGTATAGAGCATAATATATGTTTGAAGAAAAAATGGCCAAGAACCTTTCAAAATTAATAACAGACACCAAACTACAGGCCCAGAAAGCTCAGAGAACACAAAACAAAAAAAAAAAAAAAAAAAAAAAAAAAAAACAATAAAACCTACAAATATATTCAACTTGCAGAAAGACAAACAGAAAAAAAAAATCTTTAAAGAAGGTAGATAAAACATCCTGGTCTTCTCATCAGGAAAAAAAAAATCCTAAAGTAGTAATGTGGTAGTCAATTATGGCATATAGATATGTGGAGAGAATGGCAGCAATGCCACCAGAGATAGGAAAAAAATGGAAATCCTCTAAGGCACCTGCACTAAGCATGAAGTGGCATGGTGTAATTTGAAGGCGGGTTTAGATTAGTTAAAAATGTACATTGTAGCCGGGGTGACATAGCAAAACCCCGTCTCAAGTAAGAATACAAAAATTAGCCAGGTGTGGTGGCACACATCTGTAGCTCCAGCTACTTGGGAGGCTGAGGTGGGAGAGTTGCTTGAGCCCGGGAGGCAGAGGTTGCAGTGAGCCGAGATCGCACCCCTGCACTCCAGCCTGGGTGATACAGCAAGACCCTGTCTCAAAACAAACATGTATATTGTAAGTTCTAGCGCAACCAGTTAAATAAGAAAAGATAATTGATATGCTAAGAAAGGAGATAAAATGGAATCATGTAACATGATCAAGTAAAAGTAGAGAACACAGTAAAATAGAGGTCTTAAAGAAATGGTAATGCAATGACTAGAAAGCAGTTGCAAACATGGAATATATTGATCCAACTGTATAAATAATCACTTCAGATGTGAATCATCTACATTGAAAAACGGAAACTGTCAGCATGGACTAAGACAAGACCCAACTACATGGCTACAAGAAACCTACTTTAAAGATTTGAAAATGATAATAATAAAAAAATTAAAGATTTGGATACTCTAAAGGGATGGAGAAAGATATAACATGCTTACAGTAATCAAAAGACAGCCGGAGTAGCTATATTGATTTTCAGACATAGCAGAATTCAGAACAAGGAAGGTTACCAGGCATGAAAAGTGGCAATACATAGTGAGAAAGGGCCAATTCTACGAGATTATCTAAACGTGTATGCACCTATTAACAGTGTCAAGATATACATGAGGTAAAAGTTGATAAAACTGAAAAAAGAAATAGATAAATCCACTATTATAGCCAGAGGTTTCAACATCCCTCTGGCATAGACATAAATAAGAACATAAATTGATAACCTGAACAGCATTATCAATTAACTTGTTTGATGCTTACAGAGTACTCCAACAACAGAAGAATATACATGAATGTACATTGTTCTGAAGATTACATGAAATACTCATGAAAACAGATCATACTATGTGCCATAAAACAAATTTAAAACATTATAAATCATACTAAGTATTCAGGTCACAATGTAATAAAACTAGAAACCAATAAAGACAGACATAGCTGGGAAATCTCCTAATATTTGGAAACTGAAAAACACATTTCTATATAACACACACATCAAAGAACAAGTCATTGGAAAAAATAAAAATTATTTTGAACTAATTCCAACTGGACAATACTGGTTACAATTTGTGGGATGCAGCTAAAGCAGTGCTTGCAAGGAAACTTTTAGCATTAAAAGTTTTTTAAGAAGAAAAAGATCAATAATCAATCTGAGCCTCCACCTTAGAAAAATACAGAACAGTTGAACCTTAAGCAAACAGAAGAAAAGAAATAATAAAAGAATAAAGATCAGTGAAATTTAAAACAGGAAAACAGTATGGAAAACCAAGAAAACCAAAAGTTGATTTGTTTAAAAGATCAGTAACATTGCTAAACTTCTAGTCAGGCTAAGCAAAGAAAAGAAAAAAGACAAATGACCAATATCAGGAGTAAAGGAGGGGGACGTCAATATTGATCCCATGGACATGAAAAGGATAACAGAATACTAAGAACAACTCCATGCCCCCAAATTTGATAAATGAAATGGACCAATACTTTGAAAAGATAAACTACCACAACCCCCAAAAGGAAAAATAGGTAACCTGAATAGCAATATATCTATTAATGAAATTGAATTAATAATTAATAATCTTCCCCCAAAATAGCACCATGCCCAGAGAGTTTTACTAGTGATTTTTACAAAACATTTAAGGAAGATACAATACCAGTTCTCCACCATTACTTCCAGAAAATAGAAACAGAGGGAAGACTTCCCAACTCATTACATCAAACCATCATTACCCTAACATAATAACCAGATAAAAACATTACCAGAAAGAAAAACTACAGACCAATATCTCTCATGAAGATTGACATAAAACTCCTCAACAAAATATTATCAAATTGAATTCAACAATGTATAGAAAAACTAGTACCATTATGTACATTATGGGATTTATTCCAGGTATGCAAGGCTGTTTCAACATTGAAAATTCAGCCAATGTAATATACCACATCAATAGCCTACAGAAGAAAAATTTTATTATTATATCAGTAGATGCAGTAAAAGCATTTCACAAAATTGAATATTCATGATTTTTAAAATCTCAGCAATCTAGGAATACAAGGAAATTTCCTCAACTTGATGAAAAAATTGTACAAAAAGCCCCACAGCTAATATCATACTTAAATGTAAGAGATTATATGTTAATTTCAGGAACAAGGCGAGGATGTCCTCCAATTCCATATAACGTCATACTGGAAGTCTTAGCTAGTGCAACAAGACAAGAAAAGTGAATGAGGCATACAGTTTGTGATGGAAGAAATAAAACTGTCTTTACTCAAGGATGACATGGAGAAAATCCCAAAGAATCCACAAAAGAAAAACCTGGAGCTAATAAGTGAGTATAGCAAAGTTAAAGGATATGAGGTTGATGTACAAAAACCAATTGCTTACCTATAAACCAGTAATAGTCTATTGAAACTAGAAAAAAACTATAATAACACCATAATAAAAGCAAACAAAACCCTTACATATAAACCTAAAAAAAAAAAAAAAAAAAGAGGGTCAGGATCTATATGTCTGTATGTAGAAAACTAAAAAACTTTGAGAAAAGAAATCAAAGAAAATAAAAATAAATTAAAAGATATATTCTGTATCCATAGATGGAAGACTCAATATTATAAAAATGTCAGTTCTTCCTAACTTTATAGACTCAATGCAATTCTATTCAAAATCCCAGCAGGCTATTTTGTAGATACCTACAAAGAATAACCAACACAACACTGAAGAAGCACAAAGACAGAGGAGTCATACTACCTGATTTGAAGACTTTTACTAGAAGCTGCAGTAATCAAGACTTTGTGGTACTGGCAAAAGAACAGATACAGATACATAAGTTAATAGTTCAGAATAGAGAGCTCAGAAATAGACACAAACAAATATAATTAGCTGACCTATGTCAGGGAACAAAGACAATCTGATGCATAGAAGAATAGTCTTCAATTAATGGTGCTGCAACAAGGGGATGTCTATATGCAAACAAAGTGAACCTAGACTAGCTTTTAGATGTTTCACAAAAATTAAAACATCATAGAACTGAATGTAAAATGCAAACATTAATAATTCTAACAGAAAAGAGAAAATGTATGTGATCTTGGGTTTTGTGATGGGGAACACCAAAGACACAGACCATGATGGGAAAAACAATGGTAAGCTTTTAAAACATAAGTTCTGTTTGGAAAAAGGCACTTAAATTAATTAAAAGATAAACCACAGATTGGGGGGAAATATTTTCAAAGCACATATCTAATAAAGGTATTCCAGTCAACCATATCGAGAACTCTTAAAACTCAGCAATAAGAAAACAAATGACCCAATTAAAAAATAGGCAAAAGATCTGAACAGACACCACACCAAAAAACAAACAAAAAATACAAATGATAAATACACTTATGTAAAGATGCTGAACATTTTCTGTCACTGGAGATAAAAAATAAAATACCACTACACATGTACTCATGTACATGTACACATGCACTACACACAGTATGCATGACACATGTATTCACATATAATAGAATGGCTAAAATTCATCCAAAGCCTGATCATGCCAACTTCTGTTGAAAAGGCAAGCAACATTCATTGGTGGTGGGAATGCAAAATAGCACAGCCACTTTTGAAGACAGTTTGGCAGTTTCTTAGAAAGCTAAACATAGTCCTGCTATATATCTAGCCACTATGCTCCTTGGTATTTACCCAACTAATCTGAAAACTTATGTCCACATAAATGCCAGCGCATGAGTATTACGGCTTTATTCATAATGACCAAAACTTGAAATTAACTAAAATATTATTCAATAGGTGGATGGATAAACAAACTGTGACACATTCATACAATAGAATACTATTAAGCAATAAAAAGGATTAACCCATCAAGCCACACAAAAACATGGATAAATCATAAATGCATATTGCTAAGTCAAAGAAACCAATCTGAAAAGAATACATACAATATTCTTCATTTTTATAACATTCTGGGCAAGGCAAAACTATAGATATCAATGGTTGGCAGGGTTCGGGCAAAGGGGTAGGGATGTAACAGATAAATCACAGCAAATCTATTCTGTATGGTACTGTAATAGTGTATACATGATACTGTGCATTTGTCAAAGCACAGTGAACTTTAAAACACAAATGAACCTTAATGTACACAAATTTTAAAAAATCATTTAGGAGTTTGGGGATATAGTGTCTGACAAAAGAATCCAGCTGTTTTACAAATGGATTAAACAAGCTTACGAATAAGGTTGGGGAGGAAAGATAATGATTTAAGTAACTTTGAAAATGAGTGGAATCTGTAAGACTAGAGGCAAAGTGACTGTACATGAGCACTGCACTCTATTTGGTAAAGTTGTTTTCTGTAGGTGTATGAGTTAGAAATTCTAAATCATGATACATATATTGGAATTGAACAATTAAGTAAATGGTTGGCAGATGGTATACATTTTCTTACTGTTGGAATGAAAGGTTACAGGCAAGAAGAAAAGAATGGTTTGTGTTGTAATGGGTTAGAGTTGGAAACAGTGTAAACTTATGTTTACTTTAATATACAGACAGATGGCTGCACATAGAAATATAGGTGCATGTATTTACATAGTTATTGTACACACCATTTGTCAACTGAGAATGTCTAGAAGCAATGACCCTCTAGTAACAATGGGCGCACCTAGAACCCAGCCCTTAGGTTTTAATACCATTCTCCAGTAGAACAAATCAGGGATCCTTGTAGAAACGGCTGATAATAGGACTGGGTAGGAAATGTACAAGATGAGTCTGGAGCATCTTATGGTGACAGAGAGTAAGGAAGTACTAAAAGAATAACCTCACATTGGTGAAAATATGTCAAAGGGACTCAGGAACCAACCAAAAGAGCTTCCAGTGGTCAAATCTGGAACAAATTTTTTAAAAATAAATAGCATAATGTTAGATTACAACCCAAAGTATAAAATATCCATGAATCCATATTGATGTAAATCAAATGAATAAATAAATTGGGGAGAACATAGATCTTTTGTGAAGCATAATTTCATATAGTTTTTATAGATACTTTTGCCCTTAAGGAGGTTGAACTCCTTACTCGTCAACTGTGGGAAGAAAGTTACTAGGCACAGTGGTGACTTTCTTTCAAAGAGTACAGGGTGGAAATGGGGGACAGAAGGGAAGAGTAACTGTGCAGGGAAGAAATCCGACAAGCACTGTCTCTGCATGGTAATCAAAGTTACCATCAGTAGTGATAAATCATGTTGATAGTATATACCTTTGATATGATGTGATAAGAATTGCACTTTACCTCTACAGTCTTCCTTCCAAAAACCCATAAGATCAGTATCATCATGAGAAAAATCACCAAACAAGTCCCACGTGAGATATACTCTAAAAAATACTTGACTAGTTTTGCTCAAAACTATGAAGGTCATCAAAAAGGAAAGCTTGAGAAAGTGTGACAGCCAAGAAGACCCTAAATAGACAAGACAAGTAAATGGAATATGGCATCCTTTATGGGATCCTAGAAGAGTAATAGTACATGATGTAAAACTATGGAAATCTGAATAAAATGGGCTTTAGTTAATAATAATCTATCAATATTGGTTCATTGAGTGTGACAAATGTGCCATATTAATACAAGATGTTAACAGGAGGGGAAACTGGGTGTAGGGTATTTGGGAACTCTGTTTCAGCTTCACTTTTTAAAAAATCTTAAACTATTACAAAATGTTTACTTTAAAAATGAATTAAAAATCACTCAATGTAATTCACTATGGTAACATAAGAGAGAAGAAAGTTATATGATCATATCATAAGAGAAAAAGCATTTGATAATATATAAAAACTATAAGTCTCTTTATTGGAACTAGGAATTTAGGAACTAAAAATTGAAACAAAATTTAATGAGATAAAGGGTATTTATAAAATAAATTAATTGTAAAATTATTGACAGTGGAGATAGAAAAAGCTTTTTTATGAGATTGGGAATAAAATAGTGATTTTTTTCTCATCATTTCTATTCATTACTATACTAGATGTCCTAACTAGGGGAGTACAGTCATAGAATAAGGATTGGAAATGAAAAGGTATACATTTCATTATTTACAGACAAGAAACAAGTCTGAATATGATCAATTAAAATTAGGAAGTTAATTGAGCAAGATTGCTGGGTTAAAAAGCAGATAACTAAAATTAAATGTATTTCTATGTAAAATGACAAATGAAAAATGAAGTTTTTAAAAGATAACATTTTTGGGAGCATCAGAAACATCAATACCATAGGAAAAAAAATCACACAAAATATTATGAAACGTTATGGAAAGGAAGCAAATAATACCTTACAAATGGAGGGATATAATATATTCATAGTGGCAAATTCAATTACATATACTATTCATGTTAATTCTCCCCCAAATTCACTCAGAGATCCCAGTGCAAGAGCATTCTAAATCTGGAGGCCATTTTTTAAAATGTTCAATCTAATTTCAAGAATTGTATATGATACAAAGAGTCAAGAAGAGCCAAGATAGTCTTGATGAAGATGGACAATTTTGCATGAGTTACAGGGCCAAAATTTAAGGCCTACTATCACAAGGTTACAGTTACCAACAAAAGACAGAAAACTAGCCTAATGGAACAAAATAGAGATTCCACAAGCAGATGAACAGATATATGATTACTTGATTTATGATAAAAGTGCCACTCCTGCATGATGAGGAAAGAATGGTTTGTTCAATAGTGCTGGATATCAATACGTAAAAAAAAGTGAAGTCCTTTTCAAACCATACAAATAAATCATTTCTAGGTGTAAAGTTGGTCTATTCATGAAAGACAAAACAGTAAAGGTTCTTGAGCATAACATAACATAGGAGAAAGTCATCATAATATGGGGGAAAGTGAAAAATACCAATAACACTAAGCACAAAGGAAAACACTGATGAATTGGTTTGCATCCAAATTAAAACTTTTATTTCTCAAAGTATATAATCCATGAAGAAGCATCATATAAAAGATACAACATTTACATGTCAAAAAGTTAGAAAACACTTAAATGGGCACTTCACAAAAGAGGCTATCTAAATGGCCAATAGGCTTATGAAAAGGTGTTCAAGGTCGTTAGCCATGAGAAAAATAGTTCAGACAACAGTCAGATAAACATCTTCCGGTATATCTAGACAGCCCCCAATTTATAATGGTTTGATGTACATTTTTCCACTTTGTGATGTTGTGAAAGTGATAGGTATTCAGTAGAAACCATACCTTGGATTTTGGTTTTTCATTTCCCGCCCTAGCCGCTGGCTGTAAGACACTCGAGTGAGGCTAGGCAGCGGCAGCGAGCCATAGCTCTAGCAATCATGCAGTTAGGAAGGTAAACACCAGTACTTCGTCGTGGACTGTGTTGCCATCATTTTGACCCACTGTAGGCTAATGTAAGTGTTCTGAGCACATTTAAGGTAGGCTAGGCAAAGCTATGATGTTCAGTACATTGGGTGTACTAAAAGCATTTCTGATTTACAGTGTTTTTAACATAGTGGGTTTATTAGGAGGTAACTCCTTCATAAATCAAGGATCATCTGTATAAAATTTAAAAGTCTACGTGTTTTTAGAATTCTCTTAGTATTCACTAAAGTTGAATGGAGGCAACATACCCTCAGGCCAAAATATGTATATATTAGATATGGTGCCATATCTAATAGCAAAAGTTGAAAACAAAGTGCCCACGAGGAGTTGAACGATAAGTAAACCTTAAAATATGCACATATTCTCTCAAGGAACACAGATACTATTGTGACTAATTCTTCTCCATGTGCAATCCACATAGATGATAAGATCCTCATAAGAAGAACTTAATTTTGGCCGGGTGCGGTGGCTCAAGCCTGTAATCCCAGCACTTTGGGAGGCCGAGACGGGCGGATCACAAGGTCAGGAGATCGAGACCATCCTGGCTAACACGGTGAAACCCCGTCTCTACTAAAAAAATACAAAAACTAGCCGGGCGAGGTGGCGGCGCCTGTAGTCCCAGCTACTCGGGAGGCTGAGGCAGGAGAATGGCGGGAACCCGGGAGGCGGAGCTTGCAGTGAGCTGAGATCCGGCCACTGCGCTCCAGCGCGGGCGACAGAGCGAGACTCCGTCTCAAAAGAAGAGCTTAACTTTACACTTGAGCTTTCCTTTGAAAGATGAGAACTCTTGTGATTATTGGTATCATCTCTATGATGTCATATTATCTAGATTCACAGTCTTAGCGCCATTAAAATCGAAATTCTATTTGTGGGCTTCAGATAATCAGTCCCCTGTGGGAAACTTATTTTCCTCCATCCATTTCCTTCCAACTGAGCAATCCCTTATTTTATGTTAACCTGATTTTAGTGGTTCATTGTCATAATTTTTAGGAATTACACCTCATTTTTTTCCTGTGATTTTACTGTATTGAAGTAAATCTGGTTGGCATGATATACAATATTACATGAATGAAATTTGCCTTTGGTAACTGAGAAAGTTCAAATAGACCTTGGTTCTAGTGAAGACTTGTTTCTAAGGAATTTAGATTCATTCTTTCAGACAATCTGAATATCATTATGGGGTCTTCTTCATGAGTTATGTATGTGAAGGGATTCTTGTAAGATTTTCACCTTTTACCTGAGCTTGCCTTGACTGAAAGTTGAAAAAATTGTGTGATTCATTGGTATAATTTCTACAGTGCAATATTTATTTGGATCTAAGCAATTCATCCCTATTATAGTATTTCAGGTTCGCAGTGCATTATGACGTTTGTAGATCATTGATGGACAATGAATATTCAAGGAACCTGGCAGTTGTACCCAGAGGGGATTGAGATCCAGATACTTGTTTGTTTGCCCATAGATATAAAATTCAATAAAATTAGGAGCTTCCTGATATCTAGTTTACTTTTTTAGGAATAACACCCATGAGATACAGTTCTCATCTACTGCCCTAGTCCTGTCCTTAGATAAATAACACCAGAGGAAGAAGACTCTCTGGCCTCTTACATCAGGAACACATGAAAAGCCACAATGAATCTGTATGAACTCCAATGTACTTTCACAGAAGGGTTTAAGGATACCAACCCTGGTTATAATTTTTAGGACCAAATATATATATATAAATTAATTTAAATATATATATAATATATAATATATATTTTATATATATATTATATATTTAAAAAATATATATATATGGAGTACCATGGTTTGGGTCTTAAGGAGGTTTGATGACATAAAAATTATGCTCATAAGTATTATGCTGAGACCCATTCTTGGGAGGAGATGTGGGGGTGTCCTAGGCTATGCAAAACATAGCTATGGAAACAGAAGTTATTAAGAGAAAGAACAAGCAGTCTGAGAATTTAGATAAGAGACTGTAATAGAATAAAAGCATCAGATTAGTGAATGTTGTCCTAGTAATTTGGAATAAAAGTAATAAAAAATGGAGTCAGACTACTAAATGGCAAAAATAGGGACTTGAAGAACTTAATTTTATACCTGAGCTTTGCTTTGATTGAAAGTTGAGAAATCTTGTGATTTGTTGCTTTCATCTCAAATCAACTTATTTTTCATCTCAACATGAAGAATATCAGCTCTAGCCTTTTGGAATTTCAGCAACTCAAATGCTTGTTAGAACTTATCCAGGACTGCTTGGAGGACCCGAAATACTAATAATCCATATGCTTTTTTTTCCAGCCAAAATTAGCTATCTTAAGAGTTATTTTTCAGTGCTCTGAGGATATCCACAAATATATCCCAAGGCACTCTGCAGTATGTTTTCAATCTACAGCCCTGCACACTGGGGATGCACACTGGATTGTTGAATGGAGTGTTGCCTCCATTTGACTTTGATTGACTAATGGGCCAGACACAATAAAGACCACTTGAGAGACCCCTCATGAAGGAGGGCTACGAACTTGGCGTCCGATTCTCCACCTCCCCTGATAGGTAGGCTATTCAGTGCCTTGGGAATCCAACATGAAGGACTGTTTATAACAGTCCTTGAAAACTTTCACAGAATGTGAACTGGGAGAAGCTAAATGCTGTACTCACAAGCTGGGTGACTTCTCCATTGATTTTTACCATAGTTCACTGAAATATTTTCTAAACTAACAGGTGTAAATTCACGGACAGATTAGAATAGATCCTTGGTCCTCTCCATTTTTCTGGCACTTTTGTTGCCAGGAATTCAAATACAACTAAGAGAAAAAGTGGGTAGCTAGCAAGAACAGATAATTTCTCAAATATTGGTAGCAGTAACTCAACTTTGAGAAAATATGGAGAAAGAAAAGGAAAAAAAAAAAAACCTTAAGACTGCAGTGTTAGCTGCCCAGTTTCAATTATTCACAAAGTAACAAACACTTATTTGGGCCACTAATAAATAAGAGGACACAAGCTAATGGGAAGTTAATACATCACTGTTGTAAAAAGTCAACACATTAGAAAAAGGAATCTTGGATAAGATTGAGAAAGATGCAAGGGATAAAACCTGACAAGCTTTACAACCTCCTTGAGGAGGTCTTCCCTACTCTATAAAATCAGAAAATAATTGGCAAATGGAGAAAAGCATGGGCAAAATTGATATAATGAGGAACCAGAGCTGGGAATAGGATAAACTTATGTGTCTGTTTCTTTTTCCCATCTTTTAATCTTTCTCTACCCTTTCTACTGGATACTGGAGTAACGTATTCCACAATTTCTACAGACCTTTTCTGTTTTATCCTAAAGTAGGAAAACATCCAAGATATAAGTATTTCTGGACTATCTCCTACCTGTTGTTCTTTCTCCTCTGAGGTTTTCATGCAAATAGGCCTTCTCTAAGGAAAATATGCCTTGTCTCCTAATATTCCCAGTAATCTTTTAGGAAAGGGCCTGCTGTATATACCAAGGGCTATGATCTTCTGTACTCTGAAGAGAGTGCTTTTGGAACTGGGATGCAAGGTATCTGCATGGCTAAGTATGGGCTTTCTGAAACAAAAGATGGCTGTGAGAGAGTGGGAGTCTCACTCAATGCTGGAGAAGCACCCCCAAGTTACAGAAAATAAACCCATCTCTATGAGTCCTAGGAAACAATGATAATGATTTAATAAAAGGGATCAATACCATTGTTGTTAACTTACAAAAGAGAAAAACCTTGGCCATGTATAGAACATTTTCTCTATTTTTATCTCAAATACAATGTAATTAGAAAATTTAATAAAATATGGCATAGGAAAAAAAGGCACATTCACTTCATGATGCTTCCATATTGCCTGTGAGAAAGTTAGGAAAACTTGACAGGGAAGGTCAAACTGTTTATAGATTTACGCATGATCTTAGAGAAACAAGTTGTGATTCCTCTGACACTTGTAAGTCGCAGTCTTGCTACTATCTTAATATCTGTTCCTGAGTTATCTAAGTATTTTTCTGTCATGGATTTATGTTCAATGTTTTGTTCTCCACGTTTAGCTGGGGAGTTGAGGTTCCTGTTTGAGTTTACCTGTGGAGCGGGAGGCTTTCAATATTTGTGGCAATGGATCTTCCTGGAATTCAGAGAGTCACCTACTGTATTCTCTGGGAATTTATAAGAAAATGTAAAGAATTTTCCTGACATTAGGATTCCATGCTAATTATTATTGATAGCTGCTAATGCCTTACATGCTAGTAAAGAAGACATTTTAGCTTTACTAAATTTCTTAGACTCCCAGGACATAAAACCTTGCTAGCTAAGTTGCAGTATTATCAAACTGAAGTAAAATATTTGGAATCTGTGTTCTTGGCAGATGGAAGGTGGTTGCATCCTGAAGTCAGCCTAATATACAAATGAAACTACATACTAAAAAAAAAAAAAAAAAAAAAA
>NW_012115278.1:876735-882117 GCF_000951035.1 Colobus angolensis palliatus
AAAAAAAAAAAAAAAAAAAAAAAAATCACTGATTTTGAGGATTAATTGTGGATCTCTGCCTTTTATGAAAAGGCTAAGCCTCTCACTGAGATGTTACATGAAACATCACTAGAACTTTTTATTGAAGTCAAAATAAGGCTGAAGAAGTCTTTTATGCCCTTAAAATGGCGGCTATTTCTTCACTTGTATTACTTTTTTAACCTTGTTAAAAAAGCGGTTCTACCTTTTCTGTCTTGAGATTAAGGGTTACTCCAAAATTAGGCCTTGACTATAGGCACATTGCTTACTTTCCTGGGTTCTTGTGTTTTGTTTCTCTGGAAATGCCATGATATTTACAAAGTAGAGTAGCAACCACTCCCCTGATTGAAAAGGCTCATTCAGTCCTTGACTCTGGGAAATTTAACTTACTTACAGGTACTTCATGTCGTTACTGCTATTTTACAAGTTCATAAGACACAGTACTTGTCAGTGTGCTGTCAAGTGAGCTAAGAACAAGTCTTGCTGTCTAATCCTGATGCTATTCTAGGCAGGTGTAACCTTTTGACAGCTACTCTGTGGCCAGATCTTGACAGAGTAAGTTGAACATGACTGTCTCGGAGTCACTGAGGATGACGCTGGAGCATGGTCTGGTTTATCTAATATTCCTATTCCCAATGCTGACTGAATATTCGTCAATATATTCTGTGTGAAAGACCCACAAGGGAATGTAAAAGCATCTTCTATGGTAATCAACCCTCATGAAGCGTAGAGGCTTCTGTTTTTCAAAACATAAAATCAGCCCAAGTGGCAGAATTGTAGTTATTATACCAGCTGTTAAATTAGCCACTAGTTGTAAAGCATATACCTATACTGATATTAACTATATGTCTGTGGTCTGTTATGTGACTAGCCAACTTTGGAAGAATAGATGCTAATATCAATAGGAACTAAAATGTTACATGAGAAACTAATTTCTGATTTAATAGAGTCATTCAAACTTCTCTAACAGATTTATGTAATTGATTGTAAAGCTCACACTGGAAAACAAGATTAACTCTTTAAAAAGAAATTAATTTGCAGACCTAGCTGGGAAGGGCTTCTAAGGTTTAAACTGGGGAAATCAAACCCCTATCACTTCTATCGAAAACCTCCTATTCATAATTTCAGAAATAGCCAACTCTGTAAGAATTAGAAAATTAGGCATGAAGGAGAGCTAAGATGAACTAAGATGAACGCCATAGGAAAATGAGAATTACATAATGAAATCTTTCCTTTATTCCAATTGTTATATGATTGAGTGGCTTTTTCATACCACCACCAAGTTCATTCAAGCAAAAGGAATATACTGACAACTTGAAATCTCTGTAATAAGATCATGTAATTCAGGAAGTAATATGAAGATATGCTTTTTGTCAGAAAAATTCTTGACTTACCTAAGATAAGTCAAGAAAGCCTGCTGAGGCCAATGATACCTAGGATCTCCTGGCACAAGAACTTCATAGAACTTCCACTTTTAGAAGATATTCAGTATTCTTACCAGTGTTGTGTATTGGTGTCTGGAGAGGCTAAAGCAGATGCTCAGTGATCAAGCTCTTACTGAATCATATCATCTCAGCCACTGGAATTCCTGAATATCTGGAATCCAGTAGGGGAAGTCATTCTATGTGTATGGGAATTTGGGAGCTTTGTAATGCTCTACAAATACCAATAACCTACCTACCTGTTATCCCCAGTCTTCTGAACAAGTGGAATGAATGAACCACATGCCCTAAAGAATTATTTAGCTAAAGTATGTAAAACTTTACCATCCGTTTCATTTAAAATAAGATTAAATCCCTCTAGCAAGCATAACATTTCTCCCTTTGAGTCTGGAAGGTCTACGAATCTTGGGCTTAAGCCTAACCCATTCTCTGATACAATGGAAAACCCTCATGACCATACATGATACTTAAAGAGTTTGTGGGTTTCCCTGGGGCTCACCTTGCCAACATGTGGCCAGATGCTGAAAAAGCCCCCCCGGGAATGTGTCATTGATATTGACCAGGAGGCTCAGTCTATATCAAAGTGTTCTGATGGCAGACTGTGATCACACTGGACAGAACCCTATCAAGTGTGGTTGAGGATTCATAGTGCTATCAAGATGAAGGAGAAACCCAAGTGGGTACGTGCTTCACATGTGAGACCAATATCCACCATTGAATGGGCCTTAAGGATAAATTCTCTAGATAGTAACCTCGAATAATACGGAAGCAGAAGAGAAAAACTTATCTGACAGCAGGAGAGATAGACTGTTTTGTTATTAATACTTTCTTCTTAATTATTTTGAGCATTACAATTTTGATACTTAGTTTGTATCAATTGAACATAAAGCTTAGTATCTCAACCTCAAGGAATTTTGTGGTAATTTAAAATTGTCCTGAATATGAGATGAGGACTCAATAAACCCCTTTCTTTGTCATAATACTTCAAACTCACCAACTGGATGATTTAAATTTAGAAGAAATGAAAAATTTCACATCTTCCCACTGATTAGCCAATATTACTGAAAAAAAATCTTAAATCTCATCACCCTTTGTGTTATTGAAGATACTGATGAGAAGAAATATTTAACTAATTGAACATAATTATATTCAAATTGAAAGTCCCTGAAGGTTATCACAAAGCTCTAACAACTCTGTATCTTTTCTTGTTTGTTTGCTTTTGAGCAGAAAACTCTTGTTGCCCAGACTAGAATGCAATGGCGCTATCTCGGCTCACCACAACCTCCACCTCCCAGGTTCAAGTGATTCTCCTGCCTCAGTCTCCCAAGTAGCTGGGATTACAGGCATGTACCACCATGCCTGGCTAATTTTGTGTTTTTCGTAGAGACGGGGTTTCTCCATGTTAGTCAGGATGGTCTCGAACTCCCAACCTCAGGTGATCCACCCGCCTCAGACTCCCAAAGTGTTGGGATTACAGGTGTGAGCCACCATGCCTGGCCTGGCCCAACTCTATGTCTTAAATAGCCATGGGGGTCCAATTTAATAAAGCTTAAATAGATGCACAGATGGGGAGGAAATATCCCAGCCCAAATGATGAAGGTTAGTTTCTTCAAAACCCCCAAAACATATCATCCCCTAAAAATGAGCTTACCCTGTCTAGAACCTGGCAGTCTCTAGTCCCCATACTTATGAACTCAAGGATAATTAAATGGTCTGTATCATTTAATATTACAATAGCTAATGTGAGTAAATGGAATTCTACTTGTACATGATAGGCTTTACCACTATGAAATGTTTTTACACAAGGACTAAAATGGCACTATGATCAAACTAAAATAGATTTCTTTTTTTTAATAGCTGGGGTCTGGCTTTGTTGCCTACACTGGAGTGCAGTAGCACAATCACAGCTCTGTATTGCCTATAACTCCTGGGCTCAAGGGATTCTCCTGTCTCAGCTTCCTGAGTAGCTGGGATTACAGGGACATGCCACCATGCCTGCCTTATTTTTTTCTTTCTTTTTTTTTTTTTTTTTTTTTTTTTTTGTAGCGTCAGGGTCTTGCTCAGGCTGGTTTCAAACTTCTGGCCTCAAATTATCCTGCTGCCTCAGCCTTCTGAAGCACTGGGTTTGTGAGCCACCATACCTGGCCAGAGATTATTAAATATAGTATTGGGGGAATAAAAATTAGGACTACAATTGTAAACTCTTCTGATGTAGATACAATTACTGATAAACTTAGTGCTTTGGACAATTTGCAGAAAGATGCACACATGATAGAATCAAAATCTAAACAAGATATGAAAATAAAGAAAAACAAAAATGGAATTGGGAAAGCATTTGGAATTGGACATCTGGTAATAAAATCCTATTGCAAAAAAATATATAGTGAAGAATCTTCAGAAACTTTCACTTGCATGAGTACCACTGGTTATTTAACAACTGCAGTGTATACTTGCTGGTACTGAAATACAAGATTATACCTACTCAGGCAAACAATTAGGTATTGACATACTACTGTCTATGTAGAGATTAAATGATGGTGTAAAAAGATTGATCATATTATAGGTAAGAGAGCTGAAATTTGGCATTGCAGATTGAAATTTATGAAAACTGAAATAAACGAATTTCACTAAAGTACATTTTCTTATTTACATAGTTTATAATGTATTATATAATTCATGAATCTTCAAAAGGAACATATTAAGCTATTCAATAAAAATTTACATTACAGCTTTAGGCCACTGAGCCCCATCTGTTGATTATGTACTTGGTATAAATTGGGGGGGAAAAAAACAAAACGAGAGTGAAAACTAAGCCTCAAAGTATAAAGCATGTAGCAAAACAGACTACTAAAATTATTCTCAATTTCTAACCCCGTTATATACGGAGAATTCTTATGTGGAGGTAATAAAGAATCTGTTCAAATATGCATTAGTGGTATGACAGTTTCAAATAGCCCACTGAACTAGGAAATACTACCAAGGAGGTCAGGTATACTGATTTGGTCAACCTGGATATTGACATGAGATGTTCTTATGGAGTGACAGCTCCACTTGATGCTATCCTATCACAGAATATTACTACCTGATGTTGATATCATTAACAATTGAATACAGAAAGTAAGGTCTCTCTACAAGACAAGACCAACATCTCTGTAATATAAATGGGACTCTGAGTGTAATAGATTTAGGGTTTCTGAAATAATTTTGAAAGTTAAGGATCAAAAGTTTGAAAGTTAAGGTGTAAAGTTAATTACACCTGTAATCCCAGCACTTTGGGAGGCTGAGGTGGCTGGATCACGAGGTCAAGAGATTGAGACCATCCTAGCCAACATGGTGAAACCCCATATCTACTAAAAATACAAAAAAAATCAGCTGGATATGGTGGCACGCACCTGTAATCCCCGCTACTTGGGAGGCTGAGGCAGGAGAACCACTTGAACTGGGGAGGCAGAGGCTGCAGTGAGCCAAGATCGTGCCACTCAAAAAAAAAAAATAAAATAAGAAAAAGAAAAAGAAAATTAAGGATCCTACCAACAAAATTGGAGTATGAGACTGAGGAAATTCAATTCCAGCTAAACCCAGAATTGATTATGTTGATGAACACATGAATTTCATGTGTGTGAAAACATGTGAACTCCTCGTTGCCAGTCTAATGAGAGTGAAAGCAAAAAACACATAGAAGATGTAGGGAAATGACAATACAGAGTGGGCTCATAACTGCATTCTAGATACTGGGATTGCTTTCTATTAAGGTATATAATTTTAGATCCTTGAGGAATCGCCACACTGTCTTCCACAATGGTTGAACTAGTTTACAATCCCACCAACAGTATAAAAGTGTTCCTATTTCTCCACATCCTCTCCAGCACCTGTTGTTTCCTGACTTTTTAATGATTGCCATTCTAACTGGTGTGAGATGGTA
>NW_012115278.1:882422-888327 GCF_000951035.1 Colobus angolensis palliatus
TTTCTTTTGCTGTGCAGAAGCTCTTTAGTTTAATTAGATCCCGTTGGTCAATTTTGGCTTTTGTTGCCATTGCTTTTGGTGTTTTAGACATGAAGTTCTTGCCCATGCATATGTCCTGAATGGTATTGAACTAGAAATGCCATTTGACCCAGCCATCCTATTACTGGATTATAAATCATGCTGCTATAAAGACACATGCACACGTATGTTTATTGCAGTGTTTATTGCAGCACTATTCACAATAGCAAAGACTTGGAACCAACCTAAATGTCCATCAATGAAAGACTGGATTAAGAAAATGTGGCACATACACCATGGAATACTATGCAGCCATAAAAAAGGATGAGTTCATGTCCTTTGTAGGGACATGGATGCAGCTGGAAACCATCATTCTCAGCAAACTATTACAAGAACAGAAAACCAAACACTGCATGTTCTCACTCATAGGTGGGAAGTGAACAATGAGAACACTTGGACACAGGAAGGGGAACATCACACACCGGGGCCTGCTGTGGAGTCGGGGGAGAGGGGAGGGATAGCATTAGGAGATATAACTAATGTAAGTGATGAGTTAATGGGTGCAGCACACCAACATGACACATGACACATGTATACATAGGTAACAAACCTGCATGTTGTGCCCATGTACCCTAGAATATAAAGTGTAACAATAAAAAAGGTATGTAATTTTAGAATATCTCACAAATAGCCCATGCAAAATCCTGCTGAAAGGCAACCATAAATATAGAAAGAATATGTAAAAAAGTGGCATGGTCTAGTATATGCCAAACAAGGCAAGGGTGTATAAAAACCTTAAGGTCCCAGTATGAGAAATCATGCTTGTATTGCTTGTATTGCACACCCATGAAAAAGTCTTCTAAAAATTATTTTTAAAAACTACATAGAATGGGTAAGATGAGGAAAAGGCATAAAATGGTCAAAAACACTGGGAGAATTCAAGGTTAATTTTGACAATGTTAATACAAATAGAAAAACTGACAAAAAAGAAAATACATCTTACATTCGAAAACATATAAGTAGTTGTATACAAATGAAGATAGTACCAAAAATAAATTACAAAATATGAATCCATATATATATAAAATGTACAATTTCAAACAATGCAAAAGTAAAAAGATGCAAGACAATAAAATATTCACAAACACGCTCGAAAAATAAATGCTGACGTCCGAATTAGACCAGTTCAACGGAAGTCTGGGGCGTGGATGGGGACCTACCGCAAAAATCACGTGGCGCCCAGGCCAAGGCTGCGATTTCCGGTGCGCGCTTGCAGAGGATGCCTGGGAGGGCGCCCACCATGCCCAGGGGCAGGCTATGTGACTGCCAGGTCTGCAGCTGCCAGTGGTTTCTGGGCCAGCCTCTCTGGTTGGTCATGGCCTGGTTGGTGGCCCTAGCCTGTGGGGCGTGGTCCTGGAGTGGCCCGGGGGTCTCGCTGGGGGAGCCGGCTGGGGCACCGGAGGTGCTCCCGGGGGCCTGCAGTAGGGCACATCCTCTGCATCTTGCACGAGCCCAGTGCCCCGCCTGCCCTGTCCTTCCAGGGTTGGGTGGCAGGGAGGGCCAAGGGTGTCCCACGTCCGTGATGGGTCGCGGTTTCCAGCAAGTGGGTCTGTGGAGAAAGAGCATACCTGAGCCGGCCCACCCTACTGCCTTCATGAGGTTCTGTTTGGACACCTGTCCTACTCCTGTCCCCCCAGATGGTGACCTCGGAGGAAGACTTGCGTTGAGCCCAGTGGCCCTGGGCGAGTGTCCGTCAACCAGGTGCCAGCCCCAGGTGCGCTGAAGCTCAGGCCCTTTCCAGTGCCCTGGCCTCCTGCACTGAGCTGTGGTGAGCCCATCTGGGTCCTGATGGATTCATGCGCGGGGAGGGTTGTGCCCTGGGTTGGGTCGATGATGAGAACCTTATATTTTCTTGAAGAGAGGTGATGACTTAAAAATCATGCTCAATAGGATTACGCTGAGGCCCAATCTAGGTGAGAATTTTGGAAAAGGACGCTGGGATCCAGAGGATCCGACAGAGACACTGTCTTTTGGGCTACAGACCTAGAGGCCCTGAAGGGCATCTGGAGGGGACCCAAGCCTGGCTCTGAGCTCCTCCATGAGGCAGTCCAGGCTCCCTGTGTGGGCATAGGCTGGGGCTCTGGTTCCCTAGGGGCAGGGCATGTGGGTGGCTCCTCCCTGACCTGCATTCTCCCCTGTGTCTTTCAGTGAGCTCTTCCACCCAGGCAGGGCCCTGGCATTGACTGGCATAGGTGAGTGGATCCTGCTGGGGTCATGGGCCATGAGCCAGGCTGGTGGAGTCACCAAGGGTCAGCCTAAGGGTTTCCTTAGGGAATCGACCTGACCTGAATCCCACTGAGGAGGGCTGGGTTCTCCAGGAGGGTGGCTTCCTTGGGAATCTGACCCAAGGGGGATATCTTCTCTAAAGCCTTGCAGCGGTGATGGTGGTCCAGGCAGCAAAGGGCAGTGCCCAGCTGAGACTTAGTGTGCAGGTCTGGCCTTGAGGACTGCCCAGGCCACATGAGGGGGTCCATAGGAGCTCCAGGGCACCACAGGGGTCACACAGGATCTCTCCTTCCCCAGAGAGGGGTGAGCAATCAAGCCCATGGGGTCAGGCCTTTGGAGATTCAAGGAGTGGGCCCGAACTATGACCCTGAATGGGACTGAGCCTTTGAGCAATGGGCCATCCCAGTGGTGCCTCTGAGCCTAGTGGGGGGCGATGCAGTTTCAAGGGGGTTGGGTCAAGGCTGAGCTCTGGCCGGTGCTTGGTAGTGCTGCAGGCTGGCCCTGGGACTCACTGGCTTTGGGCAAAAGGGCCAGCCTGCATCCTGCTGGGGGTCACCCCTTCCCCGTGGGCAACTAGTGGAAAGGTGGCATCCTTAGGTGGGAAGGCCCACTGTCAAGGGTCCTGTCCTGGAAATTTTCCTCCCAGGCTTCTTCTGATCCATGGACTCACCTCCAGGATGGTGGGATCTTGAGCCCGAGGAAAGGAGAAGATACCATGTGTTCCCCAATTGGCCAAATGTGGCTTGGCTCTGTGTTTGGGAGGTGTGTAGGGCATGGATGGGGACCCGTCGGAGAACACATGTGGCCCGGGGCCCCAGGTTGCGATTTCCCATGCACACTTGGAGAGAACGCTGGGTGGGTGCCCTCCACTCCCAGGCACAGGCACTGCAACTACCAGGTCTGCAGTGGCATGTGGTTTCCAGGTCAGCCTCCTTGGTTGGCCATGAGCAGGTTGGTTGCCCTGGCCTGTGCCCAGCGGTCTCGGAGTGGCCCAGGGGTCCTGCGGGGGAGCTGATGTGGGTAGTGGAGGTGCTTGTGGGGCCTGCAATAGAGCACAGCCCAGGTGTCTTGTGCGAGCTCGGTAACCCACCTGCCCTGTCCTAGGGTGCGGTGATGGGGAGGGCCAAGGGTCCCCTGTGTCCGTAATGGGTCAGTGTTCCCATCACATGGGTCCATGGAGGGAGAGCATGCATGAGCCAGCACCCCCCACCACCATCCCCCTATGGAGGCGTGAAGCCATGTTTGGACGCATCTCCTCCTGTCCCCCAGACGGTGAGCCTGGAGGAAGGACTTGCCTTGGGTCCACTGTCCCTGGGCCAATGTCCATCAACCAGGTGCCCAGTCCCCGGTGCGCTGAAGCTCGGCCCTCCCTGACACTCTGGTCTCCTGCACTGAGCTGTGGTGAGCACATCCAGGTCCCGCTGGATGTTTGTGTCGGGAGGGGGGTGCCCTGGGTTGGGTCAATGATGAGAACCTTATATTTTCCTGAAGAGAGGTGATGACTTAAAAATCATGCTCAATAGGATTACGCTGAGGCCCAGCCTAGGTGAGAATTCTGGAAGAGGACACTGGGATCCCTGGCAGGAGGGATTTGGGGTTGGAGACCTGGAGGTCCTGAAGGGTATCTGCAGGGGCCCCAACCCTGTCTCTGCGCTCGTCTGTGAGGCAGCCCAGTTTCCCTGTGCAGGCTTGGTGTCAATGCTCTGGTTCCCTGAGGAATGTGGGTGACTCATCCCTGGAGTCCCGTTCTCCCTTGTGTCTTTCAGTGAGCTCTTCTACCCAGGAGGACCCCTGGCCTTGAGCGGCATGGGTGAGTGGATCCTGCTGGGCTCATGGGCCGTGGACCAGGCCACATGGGATCACTGAGGGTCAGCCTTCAGAACGGGAGGGATTCCTCAGGGAGCCAACCTGAATCCCCACTGGGGAGGGATTATCTGACCCAAGGAGGACACCTTCCCTAAAGCCCTGCAGGAGTGACATTGGTCCAGGCAGGAAAGGGTTCCATTAGTCCCATGCAGGGCAGCTCCCAGCCGAGACTGGGTGCTAGGGTCTGGCCTTGAGGACTGCCCAGGCCACATGAGGCTGGGTCCCAGGCTGCTATTTCCAGTGTGTGCTTGGAGAGGGAGCCTGGGTAGGCCACCTCCCCGTGCAGGGGCAGGCTGTGCATCTGCCAGGTCTGCAGCAGTGCCTGCCTTCAGGGCCAGCCTCCTTGGTGGGCCTGAGCTGGATAGTGGCCTTGGCCCCACCCAGGGTTCATAGTGCAGCCCTGGAATTGCAGGGGAGCCACCATGGGGAGTGGAGGTGCTCCAGGGACCTGCAGTAGGGCACAGCCTGGGCATCTTGCCCAAGCCCAGTGACCAGCCTGCCCTGTTTTCCAGGGTTCAGTGGCAGGGAGGACCAAGGGTCCCCCACGTCCATGACCAATACTCTTTCACATGGATCCCATCACCTGGGTCCATGGAGGGAGAGCATGTGTGAGCTAGCACCCCCTGCCTCCTTTCCCGCATGAAGGCATGAGGTTCTGTTCAGACACTTTCCCCTGTCCCCCAGATGGTGACCCTGAAGGAGGACTTGCATTGGGTCCAATGGCCCAGGGCCAATGTCTGTCAGCCAGGTGCCCAGCCCCTGGCGCACTGAAGTTTGAGCCCTTCCTGGCTCTCTGGTCTCTTGCACTGAGCTGTGGTGAGCCCATCTGGGTCCTGCTGGATGCATGTGTGGGGAGGGGTGTGCCCTGGGTTGGGTCGATGATGAGAACCTTATATTGTCCTGAAGAGAGATGATGACTTAAAAATCATGCTCAACAGGATTACGCTGAGGCCTGGCCTAGGTGAGAATGTTGGAAGAGGATGCTGGGATCCTGAGATCCCTGGAAGAGCTACTGTATTTTGGGATGGAGATCTGGCGACCCTGAAGGGTGTCTGGGGGGCCCAACCCTGTCTCTACGCTCCTCTGTGAGGCAGCCCAGGCTACCTGTGCAGGCTGTTGGCACTGTGGTTCCCTGGGGTAGGACACGTTGGTGGCAGCTCCCTGAGCCCCATGCTCCCTTTGTGTCTTTCAGTGAGCTCTTCCACCCAGGAGGGCCCCCTGGCATAGGTGAGTGGATCCAACTGGCATCATGGGCCATGGGCCAGGCTGCGAGGGGTTGCCAAGGGTCAGCCTTCGGGAAAGAAGGGTTTCCTCGGGGAGCCAACCTGAATCCTCACTGGGAAGCGATGGGTTCTCCAGGAGGGTGGTTTCCTGGGGAACAGGAACCAAGGAAGATGCCTTCCCTGAAGCCCTGCAGAGGTGATGGTGGTCCAGGCAGGAAAGGGTTCCTTCAGTTCTACCCAGGGCAGCTCCCAGCTGAGTCTCGGGGCTTGCATCTGGACTCTCCTGACTATATGTGGGGGCTACAGGGGTTCTGGGGTGCCTTGGGGCTCACACAGGAGCTCTCTGTCCCTGGAGAAAGGTAAAGGTGGGTGATCAGACCCATGGAGTTGAGCTGTGGAGATTCAAGGATTGCACCTGACACATGGCCCTGAATGGAACCCACCCTGTTGAGCAATGGGCCAACCCATGGGCCTCTTCGAGCCTGAAGGGGGGCGGTGCTGTTTCACTGGGG
>NW_012115278.1:889472-982988 GCF_000951035.1 Colobus angolensis palliatus
ATGACTTAAAAATCATGCTCAATAGGATTACGCTGAGGCCCAACCTAGGTGAGAATTTTGGAAGAGGATGCTGAGATGCCAAGGTCCCTGGCAGGGCCACTGTATTTTAGGCTGGAGACCTCGAGGCCCTAAAGGGCATCTCATGCAGGAGCCCAGCCCTGTCTGTGCTCCTCCATTAGGCACACCAGGTTTCCTGTGTGGCCTTGGTGTCTGTGCTCAGCTTCCCTGGGGGTAGGACACATTGGCGGCTCCTTCCTAAACCCCATTATCCTTGGTGTCTTTCAGTGAGCTCTTCCGCCCAGCAGATCCCCTAGGATTGACCAGCATAGGTGAGTGGACACTGCTGGTGTCATGGGCCATGAGCCAAGCCGTGGGCAGTCCCCGAGGGTCAGCCCTCAGGCCACCTGGGTTTCCTCAGGAGCCGACCTGAATCCACTGGGGATGTGTCCTCCATCAGGGAGGCTTCCTTGGGAATTGGACACAAGGCAGAGGCCTTCTCTGAAGCTCTGCAGGGGTGGCAGTGGTTCAGGCAGGAAAGGGTTTTCTCAGCCCCACGCAGAGCAGTGCCCAGCTCAGACTTGGTGCTCGGGTCAGGCCTCTAAGATGTCCAGGACACATGAGGGGGGCAACAAGGGCTCCAGGGCACCACGGACATCTCATGAGGGCTCTCCAACCCCGGAGAAGGGTGGGCGATTCAGTCCGTGGGGTCGGGCCACGGAGATTCATGGATTGCAGCAAACCCATGACCCTCAATGGGACTGACCCTATAAGCAGTGGACCCTCCCAGTGGCACCTCTTTGAGCCATGTGAGGGGCGGCGCTGTTTCTCTGAGGTTGGGTCAAGACTAGCTGTGGCCAGTGCCTGATGGTGGGCTAGTCTGTCTCTGGGACTCGTGGGCTTTGGGCCAAGGCTGTAGTAGCCCGAATCCCACTGGGGGTCACCCCTTCCTTGTGGGCGAGTGGCGGTAATGGTGGCCTCCTGAGGTGGGAAGATCCACAGTGGAAGGACCTTTCCTGGAAATTTACAGTCCAGCCTGCTTCTCAGCCATTAGGACAACTCCAGGGCTCGTGGTCTTAGAGGCCCAAAGAAAGGAGAAGACACCATATGTCTCCCAATTGGCTGAGTGTGGCCCCGCTCTGTGTGTGGGAGGTATTGTGTGGGGCATGGATTGGGACCCACTAGAGAAAGCTTGTGGCCCTGGAGCCCCAGGCTGCTATTTCCAGTGGACCTTGAGGAAAGGAGGGTGGGTGCCCTCCATGAACAGGGCAGGCTGTGCAACTGCCAGGTAGGCAGCAGCACGTGGTGTCTGGGCCAGTGTCCTTGGTTCACCCTGAGCTGGTTTGTGTCCATGGCCCCTGCCCAGGGGTCCAGGTGCTACCTGGGGTTGTGCAGGGGAGCTGGTGTGGGCAATGGAGGTGCTCGAGGAGCCTGAACCTCGAGGAGTTCCTGAACCCAGGAACCCACCTGCCCTGTCCTTCCATGGTTCAGTGGCTGGGAGGGCAGGGGTCCCCCTCATCCATGACACATCAATGTTCCCATGGATCCCATCACATGGGTCCACAGAGAGAGAGAGCATGTGTGAGCTGGTACCCCACACTCCCTTCCCCGTGTGGAGGCCTGAGCCCCTGGTTGGACACATGTCCTCCTCCTGTCCCCCTAGATGGTGACTGCAAAGGAAGACTTGCTTTGGGACCACTGGCCCCAGGCCAGTGTCCATCAGCCAAGTGTCCAGCCCTTGGTGCACTTAAGCTCAAGCCCTTCCTGGTGCCCTGGTCTCCTGCCCTAAGCTGTGGTGAGCACATCTGGATCCAGCTGGATGCATGCGTGGGGAAGAGGGTGCACTGGGTTGGGTCAATGATGAGAACCTTATATTGTCCTGAAGAAAGGTGATGACTTAAAAATCATGCTCAATAGGATTACGCTGAGGCCCAGCCTAGGTGAGAATTTTGGAAGAGGATGCTGAGATGCCAAGGTCCCTGGCAGGGCCGCTGTATTTTTGGGCTGGAGACCTGGAGTCCCTGAAGTTCATCTTGGGGTGCCCAACCCTATCTCTGCGCTCCTCTGTGAGGCAGGCCAGGCTCCCTGTGTGGCCTTGGTGTCGGCCCTCTAGTTCCCTGGGGTTGAGGCCCACTGGAGGCTCCTCCTTCCTGAGCCCCTGTTCTCCCCTGTGTCTGTGTCTTTCAGTGAGCTCTTCTGCCCAGGGGGACCCCTGGCCTTAAGTGGGATAGGTAAGTGGATCCTGCTGGGGTCATGGACCATGAGCCAGGTCGCTTTGTATCACTGAGGGTCACCCTTCAGGCCACAAGGGATTCCTCAGGGAGCCCATCTGAAACCCACCGGGGATGGATGGTTTCTCCAGGAGGACAGCTTCCTTAGAAAATGGTCCCAAGAAGGATGCCTTCCCTGAAGCCGTGCAGAGATGACGGAGGTCCAAGCAGGAGAGGGTTCCTTCAGCTCAACGCAGTGCTTGTCCTAGCTGAGACTCAGTGCACAAGTCAGGCCTGGAGGGCTTTCCAGGCCACATGAGGGGGGTCCACAGGGTCTCTGGGGGCAACGAGTGTTATGCGGGAGCTCTCGGTCCCCGGGGCTTGCAAAGGGGCAGGGTTTGGGTGATCAGGCTTATGGAGTCAGTCCGTGAAGATTCAAGGATTGGCCCCAACCCATGGCCCTAATGGGACTGACCTGTGGAGCAATGGGCCATCCCCGTGGTGCCTCCTTAAGCCTGGTGGGGGCGGTGTGGCCTCAGTGGGTTTGGGTCAAGACTGAGCTCTGGCCTTCACCTGGTGGTGCTGCAGGCTGGCCCTGCGAATTGTGGGCTTTGGGCCAAGGGTGCAGCCTGCGTCCAGCTAAAGGTCACCCCTCCCCGAAGGGGAGTGGCTAGAAGAATGGCAATCTGTGGTGGAAAGCATACTGTCCAGGGTCCTGTGACGGCAATTTGCTACCCAGGCTGCCTCTAAGTCATGGGGTCACCTCCAGGGTGGCAGGGTCTTGAGCCGAAGGAAAGGCGAGGACATCATGTGTCCCTGATCGATTGAGCATGGCCTGGCTCTACGTTTGGAGGTATGCGGTGCATGAATGGGGACCCATCAGAGAAGGCACGTGGCCCTGGGGCTTCAGGATACAATTTCTGGTGTGAGCTTATAGAGGGTGTCTGCCATGGCACGTGGCATTCAGGTCAGCCTACTTGGTTTGCTGTGAGCTGGTTGGTGGTCCCGGCCCTGCCCAGTGGTCCCGTTGTGGCACAGAGTCATGCAGGGGAGCTGGTGTGGGCAGTGGAAGTGCTCCAGGAGCCTGCAATAGGGTGCATCCTGGGCATCTTGCTCAAATCCTGTGACCTGCCTGCCCTGTCCTTTCAGGTTTCTGTGGCAAGGAGGGCCAAGGGTTCCCCACGTTCTTGACCGTGACTGTTTATAGGGATCCCATCTCTTGAGTCCATGGAGGGAGAGCGTATGTTAGCCAGCACCCCCTGCCCACTTTTGTGCATGGAGGTGTGAGGCCGTGTCTCTACACCTGTCCCCCACCCCTCCAGATGGTGACCCCAGAGGAAGACGTGCATTGGGTCTGCTGGCCCCGGGCCAGTGTCTCTCAGCCAGGTGCTCAGCCCCTGGTGAGCTGAAGCTCAGGCCCTTCCTGGCGCCCTGGTCTCCTGCACTGAGCTGTGGTGAGCACATCTGGGTCCCTCTGGATACCTGTGCAGGGAGGGGGTGTACTGGGCTGGGTCAATGATGAGAACCTTATATTGTCCTGAAGAGAGGTGATGACTTAAAAATCATGCTCAATAGGATTACGCTGAGGCCCAGCCTAGGTGCGAATTTTGGAAGAGGATGCTGGGATCCCGAGCTCCCTGGCATGGCCGCTGTATTTTAGGCAGGAGACCTTGAGGCTCTGAACGGCATCTCTGGGGGGCCCAACCCTGTCTCTGCGCTCCTCCTTGAGGCAGCCCAAGTTCCCTGTGTGGGCTTGGGCTCCGGTTCCCTGAGCCCCCATTCTCCCTTGTGTCTTTCAGTGAGCTCATCTGGCTAGGTGGGGCCCCCAGGCATTGACTGGCATAGGTGAGTGGTCCTGCTGGGGTCATGGGTCATCAGCAGCGTGGGGTCACCGAGGGTCAGCCTTTGAGACGGGAGAGTTTCCACAGGCAGCCGACCTGAATCCGCACCGTGGAGGGGTGGGTTGGTCCTCCAAGAGGGCTGCCTTTCTGGGAATCAGACCCAAGGAGGATGCCTTCCCTGCAGCCCTGTGGGGATGACGGTGGTCCAGGCAGGAAAGGGTTCCTTCAGTCTCACATAGGGTAGCTCCCAGCTGAGTCTCAGTGCATTGGTCTGGCCTTGACGACTGACCAGGCCACATGAAGGGGGCCACAGGGGCTTCAGGATGCCATGGGGTCACACAGGATCTCTCCATCCCTGGAGAAAGGTGAGCATAGGGCCCATGGATTCAAGCTGCAGAGATTCAAGAATCGCACACAAATTAATTCCCTGAATGGGACCAACCCTGTCGTGCGATGTGCCATCCCAGGGCGCCTCTTTGAGCCTGAAGGGGGCAGTGCTGTTTCCCTAGGTTTGGATCAAGGCTGAGCTCTGGCCGGTGCCTGGTGGTGCTATTGTCCAGTCATGGACTCGTTAGTTTTAGGCCAAGGGGTCAGCTGTGTGTCTAAAGGATCCCCTGTGCTGGGGATCTCCCCTTTCCTGTGGCTGGAAGTCACTACTTCCCCATTGGCAAGTGTCTGGAAGGGTGGCCTCCTGAGGTGGAAGGCCTGCTGTCAAGGGTCTTGTCCCTAGAATATGCCGCCTATGCTGCTTCTGAGCCGTGGGGTCACTTCCAGGGTAGCAGGTCTTGGGCCCAAGGAAAGGAGAAGTCACCGTGTGTCCCCAGTTAGCCGAGTGTGGCCCTGCTCTGTTTAGTAGGTGTGTGGGTCATGGATGGGGACCCTCCAGAGAAAGCATGTGGCCCTGGGACCCCAGGTTGTGATTTCTCTGGTGGGATAGGGTGCCTGGGTGGGTGCCCACAGTGTACAGGGATAGGCTATGTGACTTGCAGGTCTGCAGCAGCATCTGGCACCCGGGCCAGCCTCCTTGGTTGGCTGTGAGCTGAATGGTAGCCCTGGCCTGTGCCCAGTACATCTGGTATGATCCTGGGGTCCTGTAGGGGAGCCGGCATGGGCAGTGGAGGTGCTCATGGGACCTGCAGTAGGACACAACCGGGACCTCTTGCCTGAGCCCAGTGACCCACCTGCCCTGTCTTTCCAGGGTTCGGTGGCTGAGAGAGCATTGGGTGCCCTGAGTCCATGATGGGCCAGTGTTCCGCATGCATCTATCACATGGGTCCATGGAGGGTGAGCATCCCCTCAGCTGACACACCCCACCTTCTGCCCCCATGGAGGGGTGAGGTTGTATTTGCACACCTGTCCTACTGTTTCCCCAGATGTTGAGCCCGGAGGAGGACTTTGCACTGGGCCCAATGGCCCCAGGTCAGCGTCTGTCAGCCAGGTGCCCAGCCTCTGGTGCACTGAAGATCAGGCCCTTCCTGGCGCCCTGGTCTCCTTCATTGAGCTGTGGTGAGCATATCTGGATCCTGCTGGATGCATGTGCGGGGAGGGAGTTGCCCTGGGTTGGGTCGATGATGAGAACCTTATATTGTCCTGAAGAGACGTGATGACTTAAAAATCATGCTCAATAGGATTACGCTGAGGCCCAGTCTAGGTGAGAGTTTTGGAAGAGGATGCTGGGATCCCAAGGTCCCCAGGAGAGCCCCTATATTTTTGGCTGGAGACCTGGAGGAGGTCAAGGGCATCTTGGGGGTGCCCGACCCTGTCTCTGTGCTCCTCCATGAGGCAGCCTGGGCTCCCTGTGCGGGCTTGGTGTCGGCCCTCCAGATTGAGGCACATGGGAAGCTCCTTTCTGAGCCCCGTTCTCCCCTTGTGTCTTTCAGTGAGCTCTTCCACATAGGAGGGCCCCCTGGCATTGACTGGCATAGGTGAGTGGCTGGTATCGTGGACCTTGAGCCAGGCCGCGTGGGGTTGCCAAGGGTCAGCCTTTGGGAAAGAAGGGTTTCCTCAGGGAGCCAACCTGAATCCCCACTGGGAAGAGTTGAGTTCTCCAGGAGAGTGGCTTCCTGGGAAACAGGAACCAAGGAAGATGCCTTCCCTGAAGCCCTGCAGGGGTGACGGTGGTCCAGGCAGGAAAGGGTTCCTTCAGTTCTACCTAGGGCAGTTCCCAGCTGAGTCTCAGTGCTCGCGTCTGGACTCGAGGACTGTCCTGGCTGTATGAGGGGGGCCATAGGGATCCTGCAGGCGCTCTCTGTCCCTGGAGAAAGGTGGGTGATCGGGCCCATGGAGTTGAGCTGTTGAGGTTCAAGGATCGCACCTGACACATGGCGCTGAATGGGCCCCCCCGCAGTTGAGGAATGGGCCATCCCATGGGCCTCTTCAAGCCTGAAGGAGGTTGGTGCTGTTTCACTGGGTTTACGTCAAGCCTGAGCTCTGGCTGGTGCCTGGTGGTGCTGCAGCCCAGCCCTTGGACTCATGGGCTTTGGGCCAAGGGTGCAGCCTGCATCCCACTAGAAGTCACCCCTTCCCTGTGGCTGGAAGTTATCCCTTCCCAGTGGGCTAGTGTCGGGAAGGGTGGCCTCCTGAAGTGGGAAGGCCCGCTGTTGAGGGTCTGGTCCTGGAAATGTGCTGCCCATGCTGCTTCTGAGCCATGGAGTCACCAGTGTGGTGGGGTCTTGGGTCTGAGGAAAGGAGAAGACACTGTTCTCCCTGATTAGTCCAGTGTGGCCAGGCTGTGTGTTTGCGAGGTGTGAGGGGCATGGATGGAGACCCACCAGAGAAAGCATGTGGCCCTGGGACCCCAGGTTGTGATTGCCAGTACATGCTTGGATATAGCACGTGGGTGGGTGCCCACCATGCACCGGGACTGGCTATGTGACTGCCAGCTCTGCAGCAGTATCAAGCATCCAGGCCAGCCTCCTTGGTTGACCACGAACTGGTTGGTGGCCCTGGCCTGTGCCCGGTAGTCCTGGGTGACCCTGGTGTCATGCAGGGGAGCTGGCATGTGTAGTGGAGGTGCTTGTGTGGCCTGCAGTAGGATGCAGCCCTGGCTTGTAGCCTGAGCCCAGTGACCTGCCTGTCCTGTCGTTTCAGGGTTCAGTGGCGGAGAGAGCATCGGGTGCCCTGCGTCTGTGATGGGCCAGTATTCCACATGGATCTCATCACATGGTCCATGGAAGGTGAACATCCCTGAGCTGGCACACCCCACCTTCTGCCCGCATGGAGGGGTGAGGTTGTGTTTGGACACCTGTCCTCTTCCTGTTCCTTGAGATGGTGACCCCAGATGAGGACTCGTGTTGGGCCCACTGTCCCTGGGCCAGTGTCCATCAGCCAGGTGCCTAGGCCCTGTTGCACTGAAGCTCGGGCCCTTCCTGTCACCGTGGTCTCCTGCATTGAGCTTGGGTGAGCCCATCCAGGTGCCGTTGGATGCCTAAGCAGGGAGGGGGTGCCCTGGGTTGGGTCGATGATGAAAACCTTATATTGTTCTGAAGAGAGGTGATGACTTAAAAATCATGCTCAATAGGATTACGCTGAGGCCCAGCCTAGGTGAGAATTTTGGAAGAGGATGCTGGGATCCCTAGGTCCCCAACAGGGCCACTGTATTTTGGTCTGGAGACCTGGAGTCCTTGAAGGGCACCTAGAGGGGGCCCAAACCTGTCTCTACATTCCTCCGTGAGGCAGTCCAGGCTCTCTGTGTAAGCTTCGTGTCAGCGCTCAGATTTCCCTGGGCGGTGCATGTGGGTGGCTCATCCCTGAGCCCCTTTTCTCCCCTTGTGTCTTTCAGTGAACTCTTTCACCCAGGAGGACCCCTGGCCTCGAGCGGCATAGGTGAGTGGATCCTGCTGGGCTCATGGGCCGTGGACCAGGCCATGTGGGGTCACTGAGGGTCAGCCTTCAGGATGGGAGGGATTCCTCAGGGAGCCAACCTGAATCCCCACTGGGGAGGGATTGGTTCTCCAGGAGGGCCGCTGCCTTGGGAATCTGACCCAAGGAGGACACCTTCCCTGAAGCGCTGCAGGAGTGACATTGGTCCAGGCAGGAAAGGGTTCCATTAGTCCCATGCAGGGCAGCTCCCAGCCGAGACTGGGTGCTAGGGTCTGGCCTTGAGGACTGCCCAGGCCACATGAGGCTGGCCCCAGGCTGTGATTTTCGGTGCGTGCTTGGAAAGGGAGTCTGTGCACCCTCCCCGTGCAGGGGCAGGCTGTGCGTCTGCCAGGTCTACAGTGGCGCCTAGCTTCAGAGCAAGCCTCCTTTGTTTGCCAGGTGTCACATGCAGCCCAGGAAGTGCAGGGAAGCTGGCTTGGACAGTGGAGGTGCTCCAGGGGCCTGCGGTAGGGCACAGCCTGGGCATCTTGCTTGAGCCTAGTTACTTGGCTGTCCTGTCCTTCCAGGGTTCGGTGGTGGGGAGGTATAAGGGTTCCCTGGGTCCATAACTGTCCCTATTTCACGTGGATCCCGTCGCATGAGTCCATGGAGGTAGAGCATGTGTAGCCAGCAGCCCCTCCCTGCTTTCCTGCATGGAATCTTAAGGCCCTGTTTGGATACCTTTCCCTGTCCCTCCAGATGGTGAGCACAGAGGAAGAACTGCGTTGAGCCCTTTGGCCCCGGACCAGTGTCTGTCAACCACCTGCTCAGCCTCCCGTGCGCGAAAGCTTAGGTCCTTCCTGTCATCCTGGTCTCTGGCACTGAGGTATAGTGAGCCCATCCAGGTCCCTCTGGATGTGTGAGTGGGGATGGGGGTGTCCTGGGTTGGGTCGATGATGAGAACCTTATATTGTCCTGAAGAGAGGTGATGACTTAAAAATCATGCTCAATAGGATTACGCTGAGGCCCAACTTAGGTGAGAATTTTGAAAGAGGACGCTGGGAATCACAAGGTCCTCGGCAGGACCACTGTATTTTAGGCTGGAGACCTGGAGGCCCTGAAGGGCATCTCATGGAGGGGTACCCAACCCTGTCTGTGCTCCTTCGTTGGACACACCAGGCTTCCTGTGTGGGCTTGGTGTCAGCACTCAGCTTCCCCGGGGGTGGGACACATTGGCGGCTCCTTCCTGAGTCAGATTCTCCTTTGTGTCTTTCAGTGAGCTCTTCCCACCAGCAGATCCCCCTGGGATTGACTGGCATAGGTGAGTGGATACTGCTGGTGTCATGGGCCATTAGCCAAGCAGCATGGGGTCCCCGAGGGTCAGCCCTCAGGCCACCTGGGTTTCCTCAGGAGCCGACCTGAATCCCAACTGGGGATGTGTTCTCCATCAGGGCGGCTTCCTTGGGAATTGGACACAAGGCAGAGGCCTTCTCTGAAGCTCTGCAGGGGTGGCAGTGGTCCACGCAGGAAAGGGTTTCCTCAGCCCCACGCAGGGCAGTGGAGCTAGGCAGTGCCCAGCTCAGACTTGGTGCTCAGGTCAGGCCTCTAGGATGGCCAGGCCACATGATGGGGGCCACAAGGGCTCTGGGGCACCATGGGCATCTCACGGGAGCTTTCCAACCCCAGAGAAGGGTGGGCAATATGGCCCGTTGGGTCAGGCCATGGAGATTCAAGGATTGCACCAAACCCATGACCCTCAGTGGGACCGAGCCTGTTAAGCAATGGGCCCTCCGAATAGCACCTCTTTGAGCCATGTGGGGGTGGCGCTGTTTCTCTGAGGTAGGGTCAAGACTAGCTCTGGCCAGTCGCTGATGGTGGTGCAATCTAGCCGTGGGACTCGTGGGCTTTGGGCGAAGGGTGCAGCCCGTGTCCCGCTGGGGGGTCACCCCTTCCTTGTGGGCGAGTGGTGGGAAGAGTATCCTCCCAAGGTGGGAACGCCTGCTGTGGAAGGAACTTTCCTGGAAATTTGCACTCCAGGCTGCTTCTGAGCCATGAGGTCATCTCCAGGGTGGCAGGGTCTTGGGCCCAAGGAAAGGAGAAGACACCGTATGTCTCCTGATTGGCTGAGTGTGGCCCCGCTCTGTGTGTGGGAGGTGTTGTGTGGGGTATGGATTGGGACCCACCAGAGAAAGCTCGTGGCCCTGGAGCCCTAGGCTGCGATTTCCAGTGCACCTTGAGGAGAGGCCTGGGTGCTTGCCCTCCATGCACAGGGCAGGCTGTGCACCTTCCAGGTGGGCAGTGGCGCATGGCATCCGGGCCAGCGTCCTTGGTTCGCTGTGAGCTGGTTGGTGTCCCTGACCCCTGCCCAGGGGTCCCGGTGCCGCCCGGAGTCATGAGGGAAGCCAGCATGGGCGAGGGAGGTGCTTGAGAGGCCTGCAGTAGGGCACAACCCGGGTGTCTTGCCCAAGCCCAGGAACCTGTTGGCTCTTTCCTTCCATGGTTCAGTGGCTGGGGGGCAAAGGGTCCCCCACGTCTGAGACACATCAGTGTTTCACATGGATCTCATCACATGGGTCCACAGAGAAAGAGCAAGCGTGAGCTGGCACCCTCCACCCCCTTCCCTGTCTGGAGGCCTGAGCCCCTGCTTAGACACATGTCCTCCTGTCCCCCCAGGTGGTGACCCCAGAGGAAGACTTGCCTTTGGGTCACTGGCCCCAGGCCGGTGGTCATCATCCAGGTGCCCAACCTTGGTGCACTGAAGCTCAGGCCCTTCCTGGCACCCTGGTCTCCTGCACTGAGCTGTGGTGAGCACATCTGGGTCCCACTGGATGTTTGTGTGGGGAGGAGGGTGCCCTGGGTTGGGTCAATGATGAGAACCTGATATTGTCCTGAAGAGAGGTGATGACTTAAAAATCATGCTCAATAGGATTACGCTGAGGCCCAGCCTAGGGGAGAATTTTGGAAGAGGACTCTGGGATCCCATGGTCCCAGCAGGGCCACGGTATTTTGGACTGGAGACCTGGAGGCCCTGAAGGGCAACTCGGAGATCCCCAACCCTGTCTCTGCACTCGTCCTTGAGGCAGCCCCGGCTCCCTGTGTGGGCTTGGTGTCGGCCCTTCAGTTCCCCAGGGGCGGTGCATATTGGAGGCTCCTTCCTGATCCCCGGTTCTCCCGCGTGTGTTTCAGTGAACTCTTCTGTCCACACGAGCCCCTGGCCTTGAGCGGGATAGGTAAGTGGATCCTGCTGGGGCCATGGGCCATGAGCCAGGCAGCTTTGGGTCACTGAGGGTCACCCTTCAGGCCAAGAGGGATTCCTCAGGGACCCAACCTGAAACCACCAGGGATGGATGGTTTCTCCAGGAGGGCAGCTTCCTTGAAAATCTGTCCCTAGAAGGACGCATTCCCTGGAGCTATGCAGAAATGATGGCGGTCCAGGCAGGAAAGGGTTCCTTCAATCCAATGCAGTACATGTCCTAGCTGAGACTCATTGCACGAGTCAGGCCTGAAGGACTTCCCAGGCCACATGAGGGGGTCTGCAGTATCTCCGGGGGCCACAGGTGTTATGCGGGAGCTCTTGGTGCCCGAGGCTTGTGGAGGGGTAGGGTGAGGGTGATCAGGCTTATGGAGTCGGGCTGTGAAGATTCAAGGATTGGTCCCAACCCATGGCCCAAAATGGACCGACCCTGTTGAGCAATTGGCCATCCCAGCAGTGCCTCCTTGAGCCTGGTTGGGGCGGTGTGGCCTCAGTGGGGTTGGGTCAAGGCTGAGCTCTCACCTTCACCTGGTGGTGCTGGAGACTGGCCCTGGGAATCGTGGGCTTTGGGCCAAGGGTGCAGCCTGCATCCCCCTAAAGGTCATCCCTCGTTGAAGTGGAGTGGCCAGAAGGGTGCGATCGTGTTGGGGAAGTCCCACTGTAAAGGGTCCTGTCCTGGCAATTTGCTGCCCAGGATGCTTCTGAGACATGGGGTCACCGCCAGGGTGGCATGTTTTTGAGCCGAAAGAAAGGAGAGGACATCGTGTGTCCCCTGACTGGCCGAGTGTGGCCTGGCTCTGTGTTTGGGAGGTGTGTGGTGCATGAATGGGGACCCACCAGAGAAGGCACATGGCCCTAGGGACCCAGGGTGTGATTTCCTGTGTGAGCTTGTAGAGGTCACCTGGATGGGTGCATTCCATGCCCAGGGGCAGGCTGTGTGAGTGCCAGGTCTGCAGTGGCACCTGGCATCCAGGCCAGCCTCCTTGGCTTGCCATGAGCTGATTAGCCCTGACCCATGCCCAGTGGTCCTGGTGAGGCCCTGGGGTCATGTGGGGGAACTAGTGTTGGCAGGGGAAGTGCTCTCCGGGCCTGCCATAGGGTGTGGCCCATGGTAGGGTGTGGCCTGGGGGTTCTGGTCTGAGCACAGTGACCCACCTGCCCTATCCTTGCAGTGTTCAGCGATGGGGAGGGTCAAGGGTCCCCTGCGTTCATGATGAGTCCATGTTCCCCACGGATCCCATCACATGGGTCCATGAAGGGCAAGGATGGGTGAGCTGGCACCCCTGCACACTTCCCTGTGCGGAGTGGTGAGGCCGTTTGAACCCATGTCTTACACCTGTCCCCTCAGATGGTGAGCCCTGAGGAAGAATTGCTTTGGGCCTCCTTGCCCCAGGCCAGTGTCCATCAGCCAGGTGCCCAGCCCCCAGTGCACTGAAGCTCAGACCCTCCTGGTGCCCTGGTCTCCTGCACTGAGCTGTGGTGAGCCCATCTGGGTTCCTGTGATGCCTGTGTGGGGAGGGGGTTGCCCTGGGTTGGGTCGATGATGAGAACCTGATATTGTCTGAAGAGAGGTGATGACTTAAAAATCATGCTCAATAGGATTACGCTGAGGCCCAGCCTGGGTGAGAATTTTGGATGAGGATGCTGGGAATTACAAGTTCACCAGCAGGACCACTGTATATTGGGCTGAAGACCTGGAGGCTCTGAGGGCATCTGGAGGGTGCCCTACCCTGTCTCTGTGCTTCTCCATGAGGCAGCCCAGGCTCACTATGTGGGCTTGGTGTCGGCCCTCCCCTTACCTGGGGGCAGGGTACTTTGGCTGCTCCTTCCTGAGCCCCCATTCTCCCCTGTGTCTTTCAGTGAGCTCTTCTGCCCAGCAGACTCCTGGCATTGACCAGCATCGGTGAGTGGATCCTGGTGGCGTCATGGGTGATGAGTCAGGCTGCGTGTGGGGTTACCAAGTATTAGCCTTCAGGCAGGAGGGTTTCCTCAGGGAGTCGACCTGAATTTCCACTGTGGAGAGATGGGTTTGTCCTCTAGGAAGGCGGCTTCCTGGGGAATCAGACCCAAGACGATGCCTTCCCTGAAGCCCTACAGGGGTGACAGTGGTCCAGTCTGGAAAGGGTTCCTTCAGTCTTGTGCAGGGCAGCTCCAAGCTGACACGTGGTGTATGAGTCTGTCCCTTCCCCAGAGAGGGGTGGGCAGCTGGGCCCGTGGGGTCAGGCTGTGGAGATCCAAGGATCACACCCCACTCATGGCCCTGAATGCGAATGACCCTGTTGAGCAATGGGCCACCCCAGTGGCGCCTCCTGGAACTTGGTGTGTGGCAGCTTGGCTTCAACTGGTTGGGTCAAGGCTAAGCCATGGCTGGTGCTTCATGGTGCTCCAGGCTGGCCCTGGGATCATGGGCTTTGGGTCAAGGGTGCAGCCTGCCTACTGCTGGGGGTCACCCGTTCTTCGAGGTCAATGGTGGGAAGGGTTGCGTCCCGAAGTTGGAAGCCCCCCTCATGAGGGACCTGTCCCAGGAATTTGTTGCCCAGGCTGCTTCCGAGCCATGGGGTCACCTCCAGGGTGGCAGGGTCTTGGGCCCAAGGAAAGGAGGGGGCACCATGTGGCTCCTGATGGCCAAGTGTGGCCCAGCTCTGTGTTTGACAGGGGTCTGGGATGTGGATGAGGACCCAGCAGAGAAAGCATGTGGCCCTGGACCCCAGGCTGCGATTTCTGGTGCGTGCTTGGAGAGGGAGCCTGGGAGGGTGTCCTCCCTGTACTGGGGCAGGCCGTGGGACTGCCAGGTCGGCGGCAGTGCCCGGCATCCGGGCCAGCCTCCTTGGTTGGCTGTGAGCTGGTTGGTGACCTTGGACCCTGCCCGGGGGTTCTGTTGTGGTCCAGAGTCATGCAGTGGAGCCACCATAGGCAGTGGAGGTGCTGCAGGGGCTGCTGTATGGCACAGCCTGGGCATCTTGCCCGAACCCAGTCTCTCGCCTACTCTGTCCTTTGAGGGTTTGGTGGCAGAGAGGGCCGAGGGTTCCCTGGGTCCATGACTGTCATTATTTCATATAGATCCCATCACATGGGTCCATGGAGGGAGAACATGTGAGCCCCAGCACCCCCTCCTCGCTTTCCCGCACAGAGGCGTGAAGCCCTGTTTCGACATCTGTCCCCTGTCCCTCCAGATGGTGACCCCAGAGGAAGACTTACATTGTGCCCACTGGACCCAGGCCAGTGGCCAGTTGCCAAGCCCTTGCTGAGCTGAAGCTCAGGCCCTCCTGGGTCCTGGTCTCCTGCATTGAGCTTGGTGAGCACATCTTGGTTCTGCTGGATACGTGTGTGGGGAGGGGGTGCCCTGGGTTGGGTCGATGATGAGAACCTTATTTTGTCTGAAGAGAGGTGATGACTTAAAAATCATGCTCAATAGGATTACGCTGAGGCCCAGCCTGGGTGAGAATTTTGGAAGAGGATGCTGGAAATTATGAGTTCCCTGTGAGGTCCACTATATTTTGGGCTGGAGACCTGGAGGCTCTGAGGGCATCTGGAGGGTGCCCAACCCTGTCTCTGCGCTCCTCCTTGAGGCAGCCCAGGCTCACTCTGTGGGCTTGGTGTTGGCCCTCCCCTTACCTGGGGGCAGGGTACTTTGGCGGCTCCTTCCTGAGCTCCCATTCTCCCCTGTGTCTTTCAGTGAGCTCTTCTGCCCAGCAGACCCCCTGGCAGTGACCAGCATAGGTGAGTGGATCTGGTGGCATCATGGGTGATGAGTCAGGCTGCATGGGGTCACCAAGTATTAGCCTTCAGGCAGGAGGGTTTCCTCAGGGAGTCGACCTGGATTTCCACTGTGGAGAGATGGGTTTGTCCTCCAGGAGGGTGGCTTCCTGGGGAATCAGACCCAATACGACGCCTTCCTGAAGCCCTGCAGGGGTGACAGTGGTCCAGTCTGGAAAGGGTTCCTCAGTCTCATGCAGGGCAGCTCCCAGCTGACACTTGGTGTGCGAGTCTTTCCTCGAAGACTGCCCAAGACAAATGAGCGGGACAGCAGAGGCTCTGGGGTGGCACAGGGATCACACGGGGACTCTCCCTCCCCAGAGAGGGGTGGGCGATCGGGCCCATGGGGTCAGGTTGTGGAGATTCAAGAATCACGCCCCACTCATGGCACTAAATGTGAATGACCCTGTTGAGCAATGGGCCACCTCAGTGGCGCCTCCATGAGCCTGGTGGGTGGCGACTTGGCTTCAGCTGGTTGGGTCAAGGCTGAGCCATAGCTGGTGCTTTGTCGTGCTGCAGGCTGGCCCTGGGACTCATGGGCTTTGGGTCAAGGGTGCAGCCCGCCTGCTGCTGGGGGTCACCCCTTCTTCGAGGTCAGTGGTGGGAAGGGCCACGTCCCGAGGTTGGAAGGCCCCCTCATGAGGGACCTGTCCTGGGAATTTGTTGCCCAGGCTGTTCCTGAGCCATGGGGTCACCTCCAGGATGGTGGAGTCTTGGGCCCAAGGAAAGGAGAGGCCACCATGTAGCTCCTGATTGGCCAAGTGTGGCCCAGCTCTGTGTTTGACAGGGGTCTGGGGTGTGCGTGAGGGCCCACCAGAGAAAGCACGTGGCGTTTGACCCCAGGCTGTGATTGCTGGTGCATGCTTGGAGAGGGAGCCTGAGTGGGTGTCCTCCCTGTACTGGGGCAGGCTGTGGGACTGCCAGGTCGACAGCAGTGCCTGGCATCCAGGCCAGCCTCGTTAGTTGGCCGTAAGCTGGTTGATGACCTTGGACCCTGCTCAGGGGTTCTCTTGTGGTCCAGAGTTGTGTAGTGGAGCCAGCATGGGCAGTGGAGGTGCCACAGGCCTGCTGTATGGCACAGCCTGGGCATCTTGCCTGAACCCAGTGACTCACCTACCCTGTCCTTTGAGGGTTTGGTGGCGGAGAGGGCCAAGAGTTCCCTGGGTCCATGCCTGTCATTATTTCATATAGATCCCATCACATGGGTCCATGGAGGGAGAGCATGTGTAAGCCAGCACCCCTTCCTCCCTTTCCTGAACAGAGGCGTGAAGCCCTGTTTGGACACCTATCCCCTGTCCCTCCAGATGGTGACCCCAGAGGAAGACTTGCATTGTGCCTACTGGCCCCAAGCCAGTGGCCATGAGCCAGTTGCACAACCCCTGTTGAGCTGAAGCTCAGGCCCTCCTGGGACCTGGTCTCCTGCATTGAGCTTGGTGAGCATATCTTGGTCCTGCTGGATATGTGTGTGGGTAGGGGGGTGCCCTGGGTTGGGTCAATGATGAGAACCTTATATTGTCTGAAGAGAGGTGATGACTTAAAAATCATGCTCAATAGGATTACGCTGAGGCCCAGCCTAGGGGAGAATTTTGGAAGAGGATGCTGGGAAACATGAGTTCCCTGTGAGGTCCACTATATTTTGGGCTGCAGACCTGGAGGGTCTGAGGGCATCTGGAGGGTGCCCACCCCTGTCTCTGCACTCCTCCGTGAGGCAGCCCAGGCTTACTATGTGGGCTTGGTGTCAGCGCTGCTGTTACCCAGGTGCGGGGCACTTTGGCGGCTCCTTCCTGAGCCCCCATTTTCCCCTGTGTCTTTCAGTGAGCTCTTGTGCCCAGCAGACTCCCTGGCATTGACCAGCATAGGTGAGTAAATCCTGCTGGGGTCATGGCCCATGAGCCAGGCTGTGTGGGGTCTCCAAGGGTCATCCTTTGGCCACAAGGGTTTCCTTAGGAGCTGAAGTGAATCCCCACCTGGGACGGGTTCTCCAGGAAGGAGCTTTCTTAGGAATTGGACCCAAGGAGGGTACCTTCTCTGAAGCCCTCCAGGGGTTGCGATGGTCCAGGCAGTAAAGGGTTTCCTCAACCCCATGCAGGGCAGCACCCGGCTGAGACTCGGTGCTCACGTCAGGCCTCTAGGATGGCCAGGCCACGTGAGGGGGACCACAAGGGCTCTGGGGTACCAAGGGGGTCTTGCAGGGGCTCTCCGACCTTGGAGAGGTGTGTGTGTGTGATTTGGCCCACGGGGTCAGGCTTCAGATTTTCAAGGATCTCTCTAAACCCGTGGCCCTGAATGGGAGTGACCCTATTAAGCTATGGGCCATCCCAGTGGTGCATCTTTGAGCCAAGTGTGGGGTGGCGCTGTTTCCATGAGGTTAGGTCAAGACTAGCTCCAGTGACCCCATGATGGTACTGCAGTCTGGCCCTGGGACTCATGGGCTTTGGGCCAAGCATACAGCCCATGTCCCACTGGGGGTCATACCTTCCTTGTGGGTGAGTGGCGGGAAGGGTGTCCTCCTGAGGTGGGAAGACCTGCTGTGGAAGGACCTGTCCAGGCTGCTTCTGCGCTACGGGTCACCTACAGGGTGGTGGGGTCAAGGAAAGGAGAAGAAGACACCATGCGTTCCCCGATTGGCTGAGTGTGGCCCCGCTCTGTGTATGGGAGGTGTTGTGTGAGGCATGGATGGGGATGTATGAGAGAACACACGAGGCCCTGAGTCCCCAGGCTGCAATTTCTGGTATGATGTGGAGTGGGGCCTGGGTGCTCGGCCTCCACACACAGGGGCAGACTATGCAACTGCCAGATGGGCAGAGGTGCATGGCATCCAGGCCAGCCTCCTTGGTTGGCTGTGAGATGGTAGGTGGCCCTGGCTCACACCCAGGGGGCCAGTACAGCCCTGGGGTCATGCGAGGCAACTGGAGTGGGCAGTGGAGTTCTCAAGGTGCCTGCAGATAGCCAGGGTGTCTTGCCGGAGCCCAGTGACCTGCCTGTCCTGTCCTTCCAGGGTTTGGTGGTGGGGAGGGCCAAGGTACCCCCACGTCCATGACATGTCAGTGTTTCACATGGATCCCATCACATGGATCCATGGTGGGAGAGCAATCATGAGCTGGCACCCCCCCACCCCCTTCCCGTGTGGAGGCGTGAGGTTCCATTTAGACACGTACACATCCTGTCCCCCAGATGGTGAGACCAGAGGAAAACTTTCGTTGGGCCTGCTGTCCCGTGACGAGTAGTCATCAGTCAGGTCCCCAGCTCCCGGTGCGCTGAAGCTCAGGCCCTTCCTGGTGCCCTGGTCTCCTGCACTGAGCTGTGGTGAGCACATCCGGGTCCCGCTGGATGCATGCGTGGGGAGGGGGGTGCCCTGAGTTGGGTCAATGATGAGAACCTTATATTGTCCTGAAGAGAGGTGATGACTTAAAAATCATGCTCAATAGGATTACGCTGAGGCCCAGCCTAGGTGAGAATTTTGGAAGAGGATGCTGGGATCCCAAGATCCCCTGGCAGGGCCACTGTGTTTTGGGCTGGAGTCCTTGAGGCCCTGAAGGACACCTCCGGGATGCCCAACCCTGTCTCTGCTCTCCTCTGTGTGGCAGCCCAGGTTCCTTGTGCAGGCTTGGTGTTGGCACTCTGGTTCCCTGGGGGCAGGGCACATTGGAGGCTCTTCCCTGAGCCCCTGTTCTCCTCTGTCTTTCAGTGAGCTCTTCTGCCCTGATGAGCCCCTGGCCTTGAGCAGCATAGGTGAGTGGATCTTGCTGGGGTCACGGGCCATGAGCCAGGCCGCGGGGGATTGCTGAGGGTCACCCTTCAGGCCACGAGGGTTTCTTTAGGGAGCTGACCTGAATCCCCACCAGGGATGGCTGGTTTCTCCAGGAGGGTGGCTTCCTTGGAAACTGATCCCAGAAGGACGCCTTCCCTGAAACCCTGCAGGGGTAACCGAGGTCCAGGCAGGAGAGGGTTCCTTCAACCCAATGCAGTGCAGCTCCTGAGACTTGGGGCACGGGTCAGGTCTGGAGCACTTCCAGCGCCACATGATGGGTTCCACTGGGTCTCCGGGGGCCACAGGTGTTATGCAGGAGCTCTCTGTCCCTGAGGCTTGCAGCAGGGTAGGGTGTGGGTGATCGAGCTTATGGAGTCAGGCCGTGAAGATTCAAGGACTGGGCCCAACCCATGGCCCTGATGGGACCGACCTGTGGAGCAATGGGCCATCCCTGTGGTGCCTCCTTGAGCCTGGTGGGGGCGGTGTGGCCTCAGTGGGGTTGGGTCAAGACAGCTCTGGCCAGCACCTGGTGGTTGGCCCTGGGAATCGTGGGCTTTGGGCCAAGGGTGCAGCCTGAGTCCCATTGGAGGTCACCGCTACCTGAAGTGGAGTAGCTGGAAGGGTGGCATCCTGTGGTGGAAGGCCCACTGTTAAGGGTCCTGTCCCGGCAATTTGATGCCCAGGCTACTTCTGAGCCATGGAGTCACCTCCAGGGTGGCGGGGTCTTGAGCCGAAGGAAAGGAGAGGACATCACATGGCCTCTGATTGGCCGAGCGTGGCCCAGCTCTGTGTTTGGGAGGTGTGCAGTGCATGAATGGGGACCCCCCAGAGAAGGCACGTGGCCCTGGGGCCTCAGGGTGCAATTTCTGATGTGAGCTTATAGAGAGTGCCTGGATGGGTTCATTTCATGCCCAGGGGGCAGGCCATGTAACTGCCAGGTCTGCAGTGGCACGTGGCATCCAGGCCAGCCTCCTTGGTTTGTTGTGAGCTGGTTGCTGGCCGTGGCCCTGCCCAGTGGTCCCGGTGCCGCCCAGAGTCAAGCAGGGGATTTTGCGTGGGCAGTGGAGGTGCTCCAGGGTCCTGCAGTAGGGTGCAGCCTGGGTGTTTTGCTCTGACCCTGTGACCCGCCTGCCCTGTCCTTCCAGGGTTCAGTGGCCAAGGGTTCCTTGTGTTCGTGAGCATCACAGTTTTACATGGATCTCATCTCATGAGTCCATGGAGGGAGAGCATGTGTGAGCCAGCCCCACCCTGCCCACTTTCCTGCATGGAGACATGAGGCTCTGTTTGGACACCTGTCCCCCACCCCTCCAGATGGTGACCCCAGAGGAAGACTTGCATTGGGCCTGCTGGCTCTAGGCCAGTGTCTCTCAGCCAGGTGCTCAGCCCCTGGTGAGCTGAAGCTCAGGCCCTTCCTGGCACCCTGGTCTGCTGCACTGAGCTGCAGTGAGCCCATCTGCACCCCACTGGATGCATGGGTGGCGGGCGGTTGGGGGGCGGTGCCCTGGGTTGGGTCGATGATGAGAACCTTATATTGTCCTGAAGAGAGATGATGACTTAAAAATCATGCTCAATAGGATTACGCTGAGGCCCAGCCTTGGTGAGAATTTTGGAAGAAGATGCTGGGATCCGGAGTTCCCCGGAATGGCCAGTGTATTTTGGGCTGGAGACCTTGAGGCCCTGAATGGAATCTGACCCCTTCTCTGTGCTCCTCTATGAGGCAGCCCAGGCTCCCTGTGTGGGCTTGGTGTCGGAGCTCTGGTTCTGTCAACCCCCATTCTCCCTTGTGTCTTTCAGTGAGCTCTTCCACCCAGGTGCAGCCCCCAGGCACTGACCAGCATAGGTGAGTTGTCCTGCTGGGGTCATGGGTCATCAGTCAGGCAGCGTGGGGTCACCAAGGGTCACCCTTTGAGACAGGAGGGTTTCCATAGGCAACCGACCTGAATCTGCACCAGGGAGGGGTGGATTGGTCCTCCAAGAGGGCTGACTTTTTGGGAATTGGACCCAAGGAGGATGCCTTCCCTGCAGCCCTGCAGGGATGACGGTGGTCCAGGCAGGAAAGGGTTCCTTCAGTCTCAAGCAGGGCAGCTCCCAGCTGAGTCTCGGTGCACTGGTTTGGCCTTGAGGACTGACCAGGCCACATGAGGGAGGCTGCAAGGGCTTCAGGACACAATGGGGTCATACAGGAGCTCCCCATCCCTGGAGAAAGGTGGGCATAGGGCTCATGGAGTTGAGCTGCAGAGATTTAAGGATTGCACAGGACTTATTGCCCTGAATGGGACCGACCCTGCTGATCTATGTGCCATCCCATGGTACCTGTTTGGGCCTGGATGGGGCGGTGCTATTTCCCTAGCTTTGGGTCAAGGCTGAGCTCTCGCCAGTGCCTGGTGGTGCTACAGTCCAGCCATGGACTCGTCAGGTTTAGGCCAAGGATGCGTCACGTCCTGCTTGGGGTCTCCCCTTCCCTGTGGCTGGAAATCACCCCTTCCCCGTTGGCAAGAGTCAGGAAGGGTGGCCTCCTGAGGTGGAAGGCCTGCTGTCAAGGGTCTTACCTCTGGAATATGCTGCCCATGCTGCTTCTGACCCATGGGGTCACCTCCAGGGTAGCGGGTCATGGACCCAAGGAAAGGAGAAGTCACCATGTGTCCCCCAATTAGCCGAGTGTGGCCCTGCTCTGTGTTTAGGAGTTGCATGGGGCATGGATGAGCACCCACCAGAGAAAGCATGTGGCCCTGGGACCCCAGGTTGCGATTTCCATTTCATGCTGGGATAGGGCACCTGGGTGGGTGCCCACAGTGCACAATGGTGCCTGGATGGGTGCCCATACTGGCAGGCTATGTGACTGCCAGCTTTGCAGTGGCACCTGGCGTCCGGGCCAGCCTCCTTGGTTGGCTGTGAGCTGGTTGATGGCCCTGGTCTGTGCCCAGTAGTTCTGGCATGATCCTGGGGTCGTGCAGGGGAGCCGGCATGGGCAGTGGAGGTGCTCATGGGACCTGTAGTAGGACACAACCAGATCTTCTTGCCCGAGCCCAGTGACCCGCCTGCCCTGTCCTTCCAGAGTTCAGTGTTGAGAGAGCATTGGGTGCCCTGTGTCTGAGATGAGCCAGTGGTCTGCATGGATCCCATCACATGAGTCCATGGAAGGCAAGCATCCCTGAGCTGCCACACCCCACCTTCTACCTCCATGGAGGCGTGAGGTTGTGTTTGGATGCCTGTCCTACTCCTGTTTCCCCAGATGTTGAGGCTGGAGGAAGACGAATTGGGCCCAATGGCCCCAGGCCAGTGTCCGTCAGCTAGGTGTCCAGCCCCTGGTGCACTGAACATTGAACACTTCCTGGCACCCTGGTGTCCTGCACTGAGCTGTGGTGAGCACATCTGGGTCCTGCTGGAGGCATGCACTGGGAGGTGGTGTGCTGAGTTGGGTCGATGATGAGAACCTTATATTGTCCTGAAGAGAGGTGATGACTTAAAAATCATGCTCAATAGGATTACGCTGAGGCCCAGTCTAGGTGAGGGTTTTGGAAGAGGACACTGGGATCTGGAGGTTCCCTGGCAGAGCCATTGTATTTTGGGCTGGAGACCTGGAAGCCCTGAAGGGCATCTGGGGGGCCCAACCCTGTCTCTGTGCTCCTCCATGAGGCAGTCCTGGCTCCCTGTGTGGGCTTGGTGATAGTCCTCCTGTTCCCCAGGAGCGAGGCATGTGGGCGGCTCCTCCCTGACCGCCATTCTCCCCTGTGTCTTTTAGTGAGCTCTTCCACCCAGGCGGGCACCCTGGCATTGACCAGCATAGGTGAGTGGATCCTGCTGGGGTCGTGGGCCATGCGCCAGGCTGCTTGGGGTCACCAAGTATTAGCCTTCAGGCAGGAGGGTTTCCTCAGGGAGTCGACCTTAATCCCCACCTGTGGAGAGATGGGTTTGTCCTCTAGGAAAGCAGCTTCCTGGGGAATCAGACCCAATACGATGCCTTCCCTGAAGCCCTGCAGGGGTGATGGTGGTCCAGTCTGGAAAGGGTTCCTTCAGTCTCATGCAGGGCAGCTCCAAGCTGACACTCGGTTTGTGAGTCTGTCCTTGAGGACTGCCCGGGACCAATGAGCGGGACAGCAGAGACTCTGGGGTGCCACGGGGATCACTCGGGGGCTCGCTGTCCCTGGAAATGGGTGGGCGATCGGGCCCATGGGGTGGGGCTGTGGAGATTCAAGGATCGTGCCCCACTCATGGCCCTGTATGCAAATGACCCTGTTGAGCAATGGGCCACACCAGTAGCTCCTTCTTGAGCCTGGTGGGTGGCGGTTCAGCTTCAACTGGTCGGGTCAAGGCTGAGCCGTGGCTGGTGCTTTGTGGTGCTGCAGGCCGGCCCTAGGACTCATGGGCTTTGGGTCAAGGGTGCAGCCCACCTGCTGCTGGGGGTCACCCCTTCTTCGAGGTGAGTGACTAGAAGGGTAGCATCCCGAAGTTGGAAGGCACCCTCATGAGGGACCCGTCCCGGGAATCTGTTGCCCAGGCTGCTTCTGAGCCATGGGGTCACTTCCAGGGTGGTGGGGTCTTGGGTCCAAGGAAAGGAGAGGGTACCATGTGGCTCCTGATTGGCTGAGTGTGGCCCAGCTCTGTGTTTGGCAGGTATCTGTGTGGCAGTGTGGATGAGGACCCAGCAGACAAAGCACGTGGCCCTGGACCCAGGCTGCGATTTCTGGTGTGCGCTTGGAGAGGGATCCTGGGCAGGCATTCTCCGCACACAGGGGCAGGCTGTGGGACTGCCAGGTTGGCAGCAGCGCCTGGCTTCCAGGCCAGCCTCCTTGGTTGGCTGTGAGCTGGTTGGCAGCCTTGGACCCTGCCCTGGGTTTCTGTTGTGGTCTAGAGTCGTGCAGTGGAGCCACTGTGAGCGGTGGAGGTGCTCCAGGGGCCTGCTGTACGGCACAGCCTGGGCGTCTTACCCAAGCCCTGTGACCTGCCTACCTTGTCCTTCAAGGGTTCAGTGGCAGAGAGGACCAAGCGTTCCCTGGGTCCATGACCATCATTATCTCATATGGATGCCATCACATGGGTCCATGGAGGGAGAGCGTGTGTGAACCAGCCCCCACTTCCTGCTTTCCCGCATGGAGGCGTGAGGCCCTGTTTGGATACCTGTCCTCTGTCCCTCCAGATGGTGACCAGAGAGGAAGACTTGCGTTGCGCCTGCTAGCCCCAGGCCAGTGGCCATCAGCCAGGTGCCCAGCCCTTGGTGAGCTGAAGCTTGCGCCCTCCTGGGCCCTGGTCTCCTGCATTGAACTTGGTGAGCACATTAGGGTCCCACTGGATGCATGTGTGGGGAGGGGGTGCCCTGAGTTGGTTCAATGATGAGAACCTTATATTGTCTGAAGAGAGCTGATGACTTAAAAATCATGCTCAATAGGATTACGCTGAGGCCCAGCCTGGGTGAGAATTTTGGAAGAGGATACTGGGAATTACGAGTTCCCTGGCAGGACCACTGTATTTTGGGCTGGAGACCTGGAGGCTCTGAGGGCATCTGGAGGGTGCCCAACCCTGTCTCTGTGCTGCTCCGTGGGGCAGCCCAGGCTCTCTATGTGGGCTTGGTGTCGGTCCTCCCCTTACCTGGGGGCAGGGTACTTTGGCGGCTCCTTCCTGAGCCCCCATTCTCCCCTGTGTCTTTCAGTGAGCTCTCCTGCCCAGCAGACCCCCTGGCAGTGACCAGCATCGGTGAGTGGATCCTGCTGGGGTCATGGCCCATAAGCCAGGCTGCATGGGGTTGCTGAGCATCAGCCTTTGGCCGTAAGAGTTTTCTCAGGAGCTGTCCTGAATCCTCACTTGGAATGGGTTCTCCAGGCAGGCGGCTTCCTTGGGAATCAGACCCAAGGAGGATACCTTCCCTGAAGCCCTGCAGGGGTTGCAGTGGTCCAGACAGTAAAGGGTTTCCTCAGCCCCATGCGGGGCAGTGTCGTGCTAAGACTCAGGCTCAGGTCAGGCCTCTAGGATGGCCAGGCCACATGCGGGTGGCCACAAGGGCTCTGGGGTGCCAAGGGGGTCTTGCAGGGGCTCTCTGACCTTGGAGAGTTGTGTGCGATTCTGCCCATGGGGTTGGGCTTCGGATTTGCAAGGATCTCTCCAAACCCATGGCCCTGAGTGGGACCGACCCCATTAAGCTATGGGCCATCCCAGTGGTGCCTCTTTGAGCCAAGTGTAGGGCGGTGCTGTTTCCCTAAGGGTGTGTCAAGACTAGCTCTAGCTGGCACCTGAGGGTGCTGCATTCCGGCCCTGGAATTGGTGGGCTTTGGGCCAAGGGTACAGTCCATGTCCCACTGGGGGTCACCCCTTCCTTGTGGGCAGTGACAGGAAGGCTGTCCTCCTGAGGTGGGGAGACCTGCTGTGGAAGGACCTGTCCTGGAAATTTGTGGTCCAGGCTGCATCTGAGCCATGGGGTCACCTCTGGAGGGGGGATCCTGGGTCCACGTAAAGGAGAAGACACCAGGTGTCCCCCGATTGACTGAGTGTGGCCCCGCTCTGTGGGTGGGAGGTGTTGTGTGGCCGTGGATGGGGACCCACCAGAGAACACATGAGGCCCTAGGGCCCCAGGCTGCGATTTCTGGTGTGGTGTGGAGCGGGGCCTGGGCGCTCGCCCTCCACACAGGGGCAGGCTGTGCGACTGCCAGATCGGCAGTTCATGGCATCCGGGCCAACCTCCTTGGTTGGCTTTGAGAGGGTAGGTGGCCCTGGCCTGCACCCCAGGGGCCAATACAGCCCTGGAATTGTGAGAGGCAGCTAGCGTGGGCAGTGGAGGTGCTCAAGGTGCCTGCAATAGGGCATAGCTAGGGCATCTTGCCCGAGTCCAGTGACCCACCTGCCCTGTCCTTCCAGGGTTCAGTCGTGGGGAGGGCCAAGGTTCCCCTGCATCCATGACACATCAGTGTTTCACATGGATCCCATCACATGGGTCAGTGGTGGGAGAGCAGTCGTGAGCTGGCATCCCCCACCCCCTTCCCGCGTTTAGGCGTGAGGTTCCATTTGGACACAGGTCCACCTCCTATCCCCTAGATGGTGAGACCAGAGGAAAACTTTGTTGGGCCTGCTGTCCCAGGGCGAGTGGTCGTCAGTCAGGTACCCAGCCCTTGGTGCGCTGAAGCTCAGACCTTTCCTGTCGCCCTGGTCTCCTGCACTGAGCTGTGGTGAGCACATCTGGGTCCCGCTGGATGCATGTGTGGGGGAGGTGGTGCCCCGAGTTGGATCAATGATGAGAACCTTATATTGTCCTGAAGAGAGGTGATGACTTAAAAATCATGCTCAACAGGATTACGCTGAGGCCCAGCCTAGGTGAGAATTTTGGAAGAGGATGCTGGGATCCCAAGGTCCCCTGGCAGGGCCATTGTATTTTGGGCTGGAGTCCTCGAGGCCCTGAAGAGCACCTTGGGGGTGCCCAACCCTGTCTCTGTGCTCCTCTGTGTGGCAGCCCAGGCTCCTCATGCGGGCTTGGTGTTGGCACTCTGGCTCCCAGGGGCTGGGGCAGGTTGGTGGCTCCTCCCTGAGCCCCCATTCTCCCCTGTGTCTTTCAGTGAACTGTTCTGCCCAGGCGGACCCCTGGCCTTGAGCGGCATAGGTGAGTGGATCCTGCTGGGGTCATGGCCCATGAGCCAGGCCATGGGGGTCCACTGAGGGTCACCCTTCAGGCCACGAGGGTTTCCTCGGGGAGCTGACCTAAATCCCCACCAGGGACAGATAGTTTCTCCAGGAGGGCGGCTTCCTTGGAAATCGATCCCAAGAAAGATGCCTTCCCTGAAACCCTGCAGGAGTAACAGAGGTTCACGCAGGAGAGGGTTCCTTCAACCCAACGCAGTGCAGATCCTAGCTGAGACTTGGTGCACGGGTCAACTGACCAGGCCACATGAGGGCATCCACAGGGTCTCTGGGGCCAGGAGTCTTATACGGGAGCTCTTCCTCCCCGAGGCTTGCAGGGGGTTGCGTGTGGGTGATTGGGCTTACGGAGTCAGGCCTTGAAGACTCAAGGGTCGGGCCATACCGTGGGCCCAGAATGGGGCAGACCCTGTTGAGCAATGGGCCATTCCACTGGTGCCTCCTTGAGGCTGGTGGGGGTGGTGCGGCCTCACTGGGGTTGGGTCAAGGGTGAGCTCTGGCCAGCACCTGGTGGTTGGCCCCGGGAATCATGGGTCAAGGGTGCAACCTGCATCCCACTGGAGGTCACCCGTCCCCAAAGTGGAGTGGCCGGAAGGGTGGCATCCTGTGGTGGAAGGTCCACTGTCAAGGGACCTGTGCTGGCAATTTGCTGCCCAAGCTGCTTCTGAGACATGGGGTCACCTACAGGGTGGTGGAGTCTTGAGCCAAAGGAAAGGAGAAGATACCATGTGTCCCTTGATTGGCTGAGTGTGGCCTGGCTCTGTTTGGGAGGTACACGGTGCATGAATGGGGACCCACCAGAGAAGGCATGTGGCCCTGGGGCTCCAGGATGCGATTTCTGGTGTAGGCTTAGAGTGGGTGCCTGGAAGGGTGCCTTCCACACCCAGGGGCAGGCTATGTGCCTGCCAGTTCTGCAGCTGCACATGGCATCCAGGCCAACCTCCTTGGTTTGCCATGAGCTGGTTGGTGGCCCTGGCCTTGCCCAGTGGTCCAAGTGTGGCCAAGTCATGTGGGGGAGCTGGTGTGCGCAGGGGAGGTGCTCCAGGGTCCTACAGTAGGGTGCAGCCTGGGTGTCTTGCTAGAATCCCATGGCCCGCCTACCCTTTCCTTCCAGGGTTCAGGGGCAGGGAGGGCCAAGGTTTCCTTGAGTGCATAACCGTCACTGTTTTACATGAATCCCATGTATTGAGTCCAGGGAGGGAGAGACCATCTGTGAACCAGCATGCCCTGCCCACTTTCCTGCATGGAGGCGTGAGACTGTGTTTGGACAACTGTCCCCCACCCCTCCAGATGGTGACCCTGGAGGAAGAATTGCATGGGGCCCGCTGGCCCTGGAACAGTGTCCCTCAGCCAGGTGCTCAGCCCCTGGTTAGCTGAAGCTCAGGCCCTTCCTGGTGCCCTGGTCTCCTGCACAAAGCTGTGGTGAGCACATCTGGGTCCCAGTGGATGCATGCATGGGTTGGGTGGGGGTTGCCCCGGGTTGGGTCAATGATGAGAACCTTATATTGTTCTGAAGAGAGGTGATGACTTAAAAATCATGCTCAATAGGATTACGCTGAGGCCCAGCCTAGGTGAGAATTTTGGAAGAGGATGCTGGGATTTCTAGGTCCCTGTCAGGGGCTCTGTATTTTGGACTGGAGAAATCCAGGCCTTGAACAGCATCTTGGGGGAGCTCTACCCTGTCTCTGCGTTTCTACATGAGGCAGCCCAGGCTCTCTCTGTAGGCTTGGTGTTGGCTCTCCGGTTCCCCGGGGTAGGGCACCTTGCTGGGTCCTTCCTGAGCCTCCGTTCTCCTCTTGTGTCTTCTGTATTTCAGTGAGCTCTTCAGCCCAGGTGGGCCCGCTGACATTGACGCACATAGGTGAGTACATTCTGCTGGCATCATGGGCCATGAGCCAGGCCACATGGTGTCACTGAGGGTCAGCCCTTGGGAAAGAAGACTTTCCTTAGGGAGCCAACATGAATCCCCTCTGGGGAGAGATGGTTTCTGCAAGAGGCTGGCTTCCTTGAGAATCAGACCCAAGACAATGCCTTCCCTGATGCCTTACAGGGGTGACAGTGGTCCAGGCAGGAAAGAGTCCCCTCAGTCCCATGCAGGGCAGCTCCCAGCTGAGACTTGGTGTGTGGGTCTGGCCCAGGCCACATGAAGGGGGCCACAGGGGCTCTGGGGTGCCACAGGGGTCACACAAGAGCTCTCTTTCCCTGGAGAAGTGCTCGAATGGGCCTGTGGGGTCAGGCTGCAGAGATTCGAGGACTGCATCCCAACCATGGCCCTAAATGCAACCGACTCTGTTGAGTAATGGGCCATCTCAATGGCGCCTCTTTGAGCTTGGTGGGGGGTGGTGCTGTTTCCCTGGGTTTGGGTCAAGACTGAGCTCTGTCCACTGCCTGGCGATGCTGCAGGCTGGCCCTTGAACTTGTGGGCTTTGGTCTAAGTCAGCAGCCCACATCCTCCTGGAGGTCACACTTTGCATGTCAATGAGTGGCTGGAAGAGTGGATCCTGAGGTAGGAAGACCTGCTGTCGATGGTCCTGTCCTGGGAATTTGCCACCCAGGCCTTCTGAGCCATGGGGTCACCTCCAGGGTGGCAGAGTCTTGAGCCTAAGGAAAGAGAGGACACCATGTGGCCCAGGGTTGGCCGAAGGTGGCCTGACTCTGTTTTGGGGACCTGTGCGGGACATGGATGGGGACTCGCCAGAGAAAGCCTGTGGCCCTGGGACTCCAGGCTTTGATTTCAAGTGTGGTTTGCCAAGGGTGCCCCACTTCCGTGGTAGGTCTGTGTTCTGCGTGGATCCCATCACGTGAGTAACCCTCACCCCTTTGCTGCATGGAGGCATGAGGCCCCGTTTGGACACATGTCCTCCTCCTGTCCCTCCAGGTGGTGAGCCCAGAGGAAGACTTGTGTTGGGCTCAGTGTCTTTCGGCCAGTGTCCCAAAGCCAGGTGCCCGGCCCCTGGTGTGCTGAAGCTTGGGAACTTCCTAGTGACCTAGTCTCCTGCACTGACCTGTGGTGACTACATCTGGGTCCCACCGGATGCCTGTGCAGGAAGGAGGGTGTCATGAGTTGGGTCGATGATGAGAACCTTATATTGTCCTGAAGAGGGGTGATGACTTAAAAATGATGCTCAATAAGATTACCCTGAAGCCCAGCCTAGGTGAGAATTTTGGAAGAAGACGCTGGAATCCCGAAGTCCCCATCAGGGCCCCTGTATTTTGGGCTGGAGACCTGGAGGGCCTGAAGGGCATCTGGAGGGCCCAATCCTGTCTCTGCACTCCTCCGTGAGGCAGCCCAGGCTCCCTGTGTGGGCTTGCTGTTGGTGGTCCAGTTTCCTGGGGTGGGGCATGAGGGCAGCTCCTCCCTGAGCCCCCCTTCTCCATTTATGTCTTTCAGTGAGGTCTTCAATCCAGGCAGGGCACCCTGGCATTGAGCGGCATAGGTCAGTGGATCCTGCTGGTGTTATGGGCCATGGGCCAGGCCACGTGGAGTCGCTGAGGGTCAGCCTTCAGGACAGGAGAGTTTCCTTAGGGAGCAGACTTGAATGCCCACCAGGGATGGAAAGGTTGATCCTCTAGGAGAGTGGCTTCCTGAGGAATCGAACCCAAGGGGTATGCCTTCCCTGGAGTCCTGTGGGGATGACAGTCGTCCAGGCAAGAGAGGGTTCCTTCAGTCTCACACAGGGCAGCTCCCAGCTGAGTCTTCGTGTGCTGGTGTGACCTTGAGGACTGTGTAGGCCACATGGGGGGGTCCACAGGGCCTCCAGGATGCCATGGGGTCCACAGGAGCTCTCCATCTGTAGAGAAGGGTGGGCTAGGGCCTATGGAGTTGAGCTGCAGATATTCAAGGATCGCATATGACTTATTGCCCTGAATGGGATGGGCCAGTTGAGCAATATGCCAACTCGTGACACCTCTTTGAGCCTGGAGGGGGCGGTGCTATTTCCCTAGGTTTGGGTCAAGGCTGAGCTCAGGCTGGCACCTGGTGTTGCTGCAGTCTGACCATGGACTCGTTAGGTTTAGGCCAAGGGGTCAGCCCACGTATTGTTGAGGTTCTCTCCTTGGCTGGAATTCACCCCTTTCCTGTGGACAAGTGTCTGGAAGGGTGGCCTCCTGAGGTGGAAGGCCTGCTATCAAGGGTCTTGTCCCTGGAATATGCCGCCCATGCTGCTTCTGAGCCGTGGGGTCACCTCCAGGGTGGTGAGTCTTGTGCCCAAGGAAAGAAGTCACCATGTGTCCCGCGAATAGCCAAGTGTGGCCCTGCTCTGTGTTAGGAGGTGTGTGGGGCATGAATGGGGGCCCACCAGAGAAAGCATGTGGCCCTGGGACCCCAGGCATGTACATCACTCTAGTACGTGCTGTGATAGGGCACCTGGGTGGGTTTCCACAGTGCACAGGGGCAGAATATGTGACTGCCAGCTTTGCAGTGGCATCTGGCATCTGGGCCAGCCTCCTTGGTTGGTGATGAGCTGTTTGGTGGCCCTGGTCTGTGCCCAGTAGACCTGGCATGATGCTGGGGTCATGCGGTGGAGCCGGCATGGGCAGTGGAGGTGCTCATGGGCTCTGCAGTAGGGCACAGCTGGGGCTTCTTGCCTGACCCCAGTGACCCGCCTGCCCTGTTCTTTCAAGGATTGGTGGCTGAGAGAGCACAGGGTGCCCTGTGTCTGCAATGGGCCAGTGTTCCACATGGAACCCATCACATAGGTCCATGGAGGGCAAGCATCCCTGAGCCGCCACACCCCACCTTCTGCCTCCATGGAAGGATGAGGTTGTGTTTGGATACATGTCCTACTCCTATTTCCGCAGATGTTGAACCTTGAGGAAGACTTGCATTGGACCCAATGGCCTTGGGCCAGCATCTGTCAGTCAAGTGCCCAGCCCCAGTACACTGAAGATGGGGCCCTTCCTGATGCCCTCGTCTCCTGCATTGAGCTGTGGTGAGCACATCCGGGTCCCACTGGATGCATTGATGGGGAGGGGGTGCCTTGGGTTGGGTTGATGATGAGAACCTTATATTGTCTGAAGAGAGATGATGACATAAAAATCATGCTCAATAGGATTACGCTGAGGCCCAGCCTGGGTGAGAATTTGGAAGAGGATGCTGGGAATTATGAGTTCCCTGTGAGGTCCACTGTATTTTGGGCTGGAGACCTGGAGACTCTGAGGGCATCTAGAGGGTGCCCACCCCTGTCTCTGCACTCCTCCATGAGGCAGCCCAGGCTCACTACGTGGGCTTGGTGTCAGCACTGCTGTTACCCAGGGGTAGGGCACTTTGGTGGCTCCTTCCTGAGCCCCTATTTTCCCCTGTGTCTTTCAGTGAGCTCTTCTGCCCAGCAGACCCCCTTGCATTGACCGACATAGGTGAGTGGATCCTGCTGGGGTCATGGCCCATGAGCCAGGCTGTGTGGGGTCTCCAAGGGTCATCCTTTGGCCACAAGGGTTTCCTTAGGAGCCTTCCTGAATGCCCACCTGGGATTGGTTCTCTAGGAGGGCAGCTTCCTTAGGAATCAGACCCAAGGAGGATACATTCCCTGAAGCCCTGCAGGGGTTGTGGTGGTCCAGGCATTAAAGGGTTTCCTCCACCTCATGCAGGGCAGTGTCCCGCTAAGACTCGGTCCTCAGGTCTGGCCTCTAGGATGGCCAGGCCACAAGAAGGGGGACACAAGGGCTCTGGGGCACCAAGGGGTTCATGCACAGGCTCTCTGACCTTGGAGAGGTGTGTGTGATTCGGCCCATGGGGTTGGGCTGTGGATTTTCAAGGATTGCACCAAACCCATGGCCCTGAATGGGACTGACCCTATTAAGCAATCGGCCATCCCAGTGGTGCCTCTGTGAGCCAAGTGCAGGTCGGCACTGTTTCCTCAGGGTGAGTCGAGACTAGCTCTGGCCAGCATCTGATGGTGGTGCAGTCCCGCCCTGGGATTGGTGGGCTTTGGGACAAGGGGATAGCCCATGTCCCTTCGGGGTCACCCCTTCCTTGTGAGCAAGTGACAGGAAGAGTGTCCTCCTGAGGTGGGAAGGCCTGCTGTGGAAGGTCCTGTCTCAGAAATTTGCTGTCCAGGCTGCTTCTGAGCTATGGGGTCACCTCCATGGTGGCGGGACCTCAGGTGAATGGATCCTACTGGGGTCATGGGCCATGAGCCAGGCCGGGGTGGGGTCCCTGAGTGTCACGCCTCAGGTCATGAGGGTTTCCTCAAGGAGCTGACCTGAATCCCCACCAGGGATGGATGGTTTCTCCAGGTGGGAGATTTCCTTGGAAATCAGTCCCAAGAAGGATGCCTTCCCTGAAACCCTGCAGGAGTAACAGAGGTTCAGGCAGGAGAGGGTTCCTTCAACCCAATGCAGTGCAGATCCTAGCTGAGACTTGGTGCACAGGTCAGTCCTGGAGGACTGCCCAGGCCACATGAGGGCATTCTCAGGGTCTCCGGGGCCAGGAGTCTTATATGGGAGCTCTCTGTCCCCGAGACTTGAAGGGGGACAGTGTGTGGCTGATCCGGCTTACGGAGTCAGACCCTGAACATTCAAGGGTCAGGAATGACCTATGGCCCTGAATGGGACCGACCCTGTTGAGCAATGGAGCAATGGGACATCCCGGTGGTGGCACCTTGAGCCTGGTGGGGGTGGCGCAGCCTCAGTGGGGTTAGGTCAAGACTGAGCTCTGGCTGTCACCTCATGATTGGCCCTGGGAATCGTGGGCTTTGGGCCAAGGGTGCAGCCCGGGTCCCATTGGAGTTCAGCCCTCCCCATAGTGGAGTGGCCAGAAGGGTGGCATCCTGTGGTGGAAGGGCCACTGTGAAGGGTCCTGTCCCAGCAATTTGCTGCCAAGGCTGCTTCTGAGTCATCGGGTCACCTCCAGGGTGATGGGGTCTTGAGCCAAAGGAAAGGAGAGGGCATTATGTGGCCCCTGATTGGCAGAGCGTGGCCCAGCTCTGTGTTTGGGAGGTGTGAGGTGCATGAATGGGGACCCACTAGAGAAGGCACGTGGCCCTGGGGCCCCAGGATGATATTTCTGGTGTGAGCTTATGGAGGGTGCATGAATGTGTGCATTCCATGCCCAGGAGCAGGCTATGTGACTGCCAGGTCTGCAGTGGCGCATGGCATCCAGGCCAGCCTTCTTGGTTTGCCATGAGCTGGTTGGTGGCTCTGGCCCTGCCCAATGGTCCCACTGAGGCCCAGAGTTGTGGGGGGCAGCTGGCGTGGGCAGGGGAGGTGCTCCAGGGTCCTACAGTAGGGTGCAGCCTAGGCGTCTTACTGGAATCCCATGATCCATCTGCCCTGTTCTTTCAGGGTTCAGTGGCAGGGAGGGCCAAGGGTTCCTCACGTGCATGACCGTCACTGTTTTACATGGATCTCATCTCATGAGTCCATGGAGGGAGAGCATGTGTGAGCTAGCACCCCCTGCCCACTTTCCCCTATGGAGGCGTGAAGCCCTGTTTGGACACCTGTCCCTCACCCCTCCAGATGGTGATCCTGGAGGAAGAATTGCATTGGGCCTGCTGGCCCTGACAGTGTCCCTCAGCCGGGTGCTCAGCCCCTGATAAGCTGAAGCTCTGGCCCCTCCTGGTGCCCTGGTCTCCTGCACAAAGCTGTGGTGAGCACATCTGGGTCCCAATGGATGCATGCATGGGTTGAGGGGTTGGTGCCCTGGGTTGGGTCAATGATGAGAACCTTATATTTTTCTGAAGAGAGGTGATGACTTAAAAATCATGCTCAATAGGATTACGCTGAGGCCCAACCTAGGTGAGAATTTTGGAAGAGTATGGTGGGATCCCGAGATCCCCAGCCAGGCCACTGTATTTTGGGCTGGAGTCACTGAGGCCCTGGGCATCTCAAGGGTGCCCAAATCTGTCTCTGCGCCTGTCCATGAGGCAACCCACTTTCCCTGTGCAGGCTTGGTGTCGGCCCTCCCGCTCCCCGTGGATGGGGCATATTGGCGGCTTCTCCCTGAGTACCTGTTCTCCCCTGTGTCTTTCAGTGAGCTCTTCTGCCCAGGTGGTCCTCCTGGCCTTGAGGGGCATAGGTGAGTACGTCCTGCTGGCATCATGGTCCATGAGGCAAGGTGCGTAGGGTTGCCGAAGATCACCCTTTAGACCATGTAGGTTTCCTCAGGGAGCTGACCTGAATCCCCACTGGGGAGGGCTGGTTTCTCCAGGAGGGCGTCTTCCATAGAAACTGGTCCCAAGAAGGACTCCTTCCCTGAAGCTGTGCAGGGGTGACAGTGGTCCAGGCAGGGAAGGGTTCCTTCAAACCAATGCAGTGCAGCTCCTAGCTGAGACTCAGTGCACGGGTCAGGGCTTGAGGACTCCCAGGCAACATGAGGGGATCCATAGGATCTCCGGAGGCCATGGGTGTTAAGCAGGAACTCTCCATCCTTGGGGCTTGCTGGGGGTGGTGGGACGGCGGCAGGGTGTGGGTGATCGAGTTTATGGAGTCAGGCCGTGAAGATTCAAGGGTCAGGCCCCACCCATGGCCCTGATGGGACCAACCCTGTTGAGCAATGGGTCATCCCAGTAGTGCTTCCTTAAGCCTGGTGTGGGCAGCGTGGCTTCAATGGGGTTGGGTCAAGGCTGAGCTCTGGCCTGCATCTGGTGGTTGGCCCTGGAAATTGTGGGCTTTGGGCCAAGGGTGCAGCCTGCCTGCTGCTGGAGGTCATCCTACCCAGAGGTGGAGTGGCCGGAAGGGTGGCAGGCATCCTGTGGTGGAAGGCCCACTGTTGAGGGTCCTGTCCCAGCAAATTGCTGTCCAGGTTGCTTCTGAGCCATGGGTTTACCTCCAGGTAGGCGGGATCTTGAGCCCAAAGAAAGGAGAGGACATCATGTGTCCCCTGAATGGCCGAGAGTGGGGAGAATGTTTGGGGGGTATGTGGTGCATGCATGGGGACCCACCAGAGAAGGCACATGGCCTTGAGGCCCCAGGACACGATTTCTAGCACGCTTATAGAGGGTGTCTGAGGGGGCACTCTCCATGCCCCGGTGCGGGCTATGTGACTACTAGGTCTGCAGCAGTTCGTGGCATCCAGGCTAGCCTCCTAGATTGCTTATAAGCTGATTGATAGCCCTGGCCTGTGCCGAGGGGTCCTGGTGCAGCCCTGGGGTTGTTCAGGGAGCCGGCATGGGCAGTGGAGGTGCTCTTAGGGCCTGCAGTAGGGCACAGCCCAAGTGTTCTTGCTTGAGCGCAGTGAACCGCCTGCCCTGTCCTTCCAGGGTTCAGTAGCAGGGAGGGTCCCATGTCCTCCCTGCTACTGGTCAGTGGAGGTGGGTCAGTGTTCCGCATGGATTCCATCATATGGGTACATGGAAGGAGAGCATGTGTGAGCCGGCACTGCCCGCTCTCTTCCCCGTGAGGCCCTGTTTGGACCCATCCTCCACCTATCTCACCAGATGGTGAGCCCAGAGGAAGATCCCCTGGCTCTGGGCCAGTGTCCGTCAGCCAGATCCCCAGCCCCTGGTGAGCTGAAGCTCAGGACCTTCCTGGTGCCCTGGTCTCCTGCACTGAGCTGTGGTGAGCACATCCGGGTCCTGCTGGATGCATGAGTGGGGAGGGGGGTGCCCTGGGTTGGGTCAATGATGAGAACCTTATATTGTCCTGAAGAGAGGTGATGACTTAAAAATCATGCTCAATAGGATTACGCTGAGGCCCAGCCTAGGTGAGAATTTTGGAAAAGGATGCTGGGATCCCAAGGTCACAGGCAGGGCTACCGTATTTTGGACTAGCGACCTCAAGGCCCTGAAGGGCATCTTGAGGGGATCCAGCCCTGTCTCTGCGCTCCTCCATGAGGCAGCGCTGGCTCCCTGTGTGGGCTTGGTGTTGGTGCTCTGGTTCCTGGACGGGGCATGTGGGCGGCTCCTTCCTGAGCCCCTGTTCTCCCCTGTCTCTTCCAGTGAGCTCTTCTGCCCAGGTGGGCCCCCTGGCATTGACTGGCATAGGTGAGTGGATCCTGCTTGGGTCATGGGTCATGAGTGAGGCAGAGTGGGGTCACCATGCGTCTGCCTTCGGGTCACGAGAATTTCCTAAAAATGTGGACCTGAATTCCCACCGGGGATGAGTTCTCCAGAAAGGCCACTTCCTTGGGAATCGTACCCAAGAAGGATGCCTATCCTGAAGCCCAGCAGGGGCGATGGTGGTCCAGGCAGGAAAGAGTTCATTCAACTCCATGCAGGGCAGCTCCCATCTGAGACTCGGTGCGTCAGTCAGGCCTCGAGGACTGCCCAGGACACATGAGGTGACTACAGAGGCTCTGGGGCACTACAGGGGTTCTGGGGAGAGGGGTAGGCAATAAGGGCCATGGGGATCATGCCATGCAGTTTCAAGGACACCCATGACCCTGAATGAGACTGACCCTGTTGAGCAATGGGCCATCCCAATGGTGCCTCCTTGAGTCTGGTGGTGGGTGGTGCTGTTTCCCTGGGGCTAGGTCAAGGCTGAGCTCTGGCCAGTACCTGTGGTGCTGCAGGCTGGCCATGGAACTCATGGGCTTTGGGCCATGGGGACAGCTTGGGTCATGCTTGGGATCACCCCTTCCCGGAGGTTGAATGGCCTGAGTGGTGGCTTCCTAAGGTGGGAAGTCCTGCTGTTGAGCAACCTGTCCTGAGAATTTGCCACCCAGGCTGCTTCAGAGCCATGGGGTCACCTCCAGGGTGGCAGCCTCTTGGGCCCAAGGAAAGGGGAGCACACCATGTGTCCCTGGATTGGTTGAGTGTGGCCTGACTCTGTGTTTGGGAGGTATGCAGGGCATGGATGGGGACCCATCAGAGAAAGTACATAGCCCTGGAGCCCCAGGCTGTGATTTCCAGTGTGTGTTTGGAGAGGGGCAGGGGCAGGCTCTCGACTGCCAAGTCTGCAGCAGTGTGTGGCATCCAGGCCAGCCTCCTGGTTGGCCATGTGCTGGTTGGTGGCCCTGGCCTGTGCCCAGTGGTCTCAGGGCGGACCTGGCATTGTGCAGGGCAGCCAGCAGGGCAGTGGAGGTGCTCTCGGGACCTGCAGTAGGGTACAGCCTGGACTTTTTGCATGAGACCAGTGACCCGCCTACCTTGTCCTTCCGGGGTTGGGTGGCTGGGAGGGCCAAGGGTGGTCTGTGTCCATCTTCGTGATGCATCAGTGCCCTGCACGGATTCTATCACATGGATATCCCCTGCCCACCTTCCCCACATGGAGGCATGAGGCCCTATTTGGACACGTGTCCTCCTCCTGTCCTAGATGGTGAGCTCAGAGGAAGACTTGCATTGGGCCCAATGGACCCGGGCCAGTGTCTGTCAACCAGGTGCCCAGCTCCTGATGTGCTGAAGCTCAGGCCCTTCCTGGAGCCCTGGTCTCCTGCCCTGAGCTGTGGTGAGCCCGTCTGGGTCCCACTGGATGCATGCACGGGAGGAGGGTGCCCTCGGTTGGGTCGATGATGAGAACCTTATATTGTCTGAAGAGAGGTGATGACTTAAAAATCATGCTCAATAGGATTACGCTGAGGCCCAACCTAGGGGAGAATTTTGGAAGAAGACGCTGGGATCCTGAGGTCCCTGGCAGGGCCACTGTATTTTGGGTTGGAGACCTCAAGGTCCTGAAGGGCATCTTGGCGGCCCCCAGCCCTGTCTCTGCACTCCTCTGTGAGGCAGCCCAGGCTCACGGAGTTTGGTGTCAGTGTCCCATTCCCCAGGGGCAGGGCAGGTTGGCGGCTCCTCCCTGAGTCCTCCTTCTCCCTTGTGTCTTTCAGTGATATCTTCTGCCCAGGTGGCCCCCTGGCCTTGACCAGCATAGGTGAGTGGAACCTGCTGGTGTCATGGGCCATGAGCCAGGCTGCGTGGGGACGCCAGGTCAGCCTTCGGGACAGGAAGGTTTCCTCAGGGAGTGGGGGAATCCCCACTGGGGAAGGATGGGTTCTCCCAGAGGGCCACTTTCTTTCTAATCAGACCCATGGAGGACATTTTCTATGAAGACCTGCAGAAGTGATGATGTTTCAAGCAGCAAAGGGTTTTTACAGCTCCTGCAGGGCAGACAGCTCCCAGATGAGATTCCGTGCACACAGGCTGTGAGGCACCACAGGGGTCATGCAGGAGCTCTCGGTCTTCAGGCTTGTGGTGGGGGTGGTGACTGAGTGATCAGGCCCACAGCATCAGGCCACGGTGTTTCAAGCATCGCTCCCACCCATGGCCCTGAATGTGACTGATGCTGTTAAGCAATGAGCCATCCCAGTGGCTCCACATTGAACCTGGTAGGGGTGTGTCACTGTTTCAGTGGGAATGGGTCAATGTTGAGCTCTGGCCAGCAGCTGATGGTACTGCAGGCTGGCCCAGGGACTTGTGGGCTTTGGGCCAGGTCAGCAGCTCGAGTTCTGCTGGGGGTCACATCTTTCCTGAGTTCCAGTGTCAGGATGCGTGGCCTCCTTAAGTGGGAAGGCCTGCTGTGGTGGGACCTGTCCCAGGAGTTTGCTGCCCAGGCTGCTTCTAAGCCATGGCGTCACCTCCAGGTGGTGGGGTCTTGGGCCCAAGGAGCAGAGAAGACACCATGTGGCCCCCGATTGGTCGAGTATGGCCTGGCTCTGAGTTTGGGAGGTGTGTAGGGCATGGATGGGGACCCACCAAAGAAAGCATGGGCCTGTGGGGCCCCAGGCTGCGATTTTCAATGCACACTTGGAGAGAGCACCTGGTGGGGTGCCCACCATGCCCAAGGGCAGGCTATGCAACTACCAGGTCTGCAGCAGTGCCTGGTATCAGGACCAGCCTCCTTTGTTGACCGTGAGCTGGTTGGTGGCCGTACCCCGTGTCCAGTGGTCTCTGTGCAGCCCTGAGGTCATGTGGAGCAGCCGGTGTGGGCAGTGGAGGTTATCTTGAGGCATGCAGTAGGCACAGCCCAGGCGTCTTGCCCGAGCCCCGTGACCTCCCTGCCTTGTCCTTCCAGGGTTAGGTGGCAGGGAGGCCCAAGGGTACCTTGTGTCCATGGCAGGTCAGTATTTCACATGAATCCCATCACATGGGCCCTCCTGTTGTCTCCCCAGATGGTGAGCCTGGAGGAAGACTTGCATTCGGCCTGCTGTGCCCAGGCCAGAGGCTATCAGCCAGGTGCCCAAGTCCTGTTGCACAAAGCTTGGGCCCTTCCTGGTGCCCTGGTCTCCTTCATGGAGCTGGTGAGCCCATCCAGGTTCTTCTGGATGTATGCATGGGGAGCAGGGTGCACTGGGTTGGGTCAATGATGAGAACCTTATACTGTCCTGAAGAGAGGTGATGACTTAAAAATCATGCTCAATAGGATTACGCTGAGGCCCAGCCTAGGTGACAATTTTGAAAGTGGACACTGGGAATCATGAGGTCCCTGACAGGGTCACTCTATTTTGGGCTGGAGACCCGGAGGCCCTCAAGGGCCTCTCATGGGGACCCAGCCCTGTCTCTGCGCTCCTCCATGAAGCACAGCAGGCTCCATGTGTGGACTTGGTGTCAGCACACCTGTTTCCTGAGCGCAGGGCACATTGGTGGCTGTTCCCTGAGTCCTCATTCTCACCTTGTGTCTTTCAGTGAACTCTTCAGCTCAGAAGGGTCCCTTGGCCTTGACTAGCATAGGTGAGTGCATCCTGCTGCTGTCATGGGCCATGAGTCAGGCCACATGGGGTCACTGAGGGTCAGTCTTTAGGACAGGAGGGTTTCCTCAGGGAACCAACCTGTATTTCCACTGGGGAGGGACAGTTTCTCCAGGAGGGCGGCTTCCTTGGGAATTGTACCCAAGACGTTGCTTTCCTGAAGCCCTGCAGGGATGGCAGTGGTCCAGGCAGGTCCTTCATCCCCATGCAGAGGAGCTCCTAGCTGAGACTCGGTGCGTGTGTTGGCCTCGAGGACTGCCCAGACCACATGACAGGGGCCACAGGGCCTCCGGGGCACCACGGAGGCCATGCAAGAGCTCTCTTTCCCCAGACAGAGGTGCTTGAATGAGCCCATGGGTTTGGGCCATGGAGATTCAAGGATTACACCCCAACCATGGCTCAAAATGGGACTGTTGAGCTATGGACCATCCCATGGCGCCTCTTTGAGCTTGGTTGGGAGCAGGGCTATTTCCCTGGGTTTGGGTCAAGGCTGAGCTCTGGCCAGTGCCTGGTGGGGCTGTGGGCCAGACCTGGGACTCATGGGCTTTAGGCCAAGTCGACAGCCTGTGTCCTGCTACAGGTCACCCCTTCCCCATGAGTAAGTGGCTGGAAGAGTGGAATGTGTGGTGGGAAGGCCTGCTGTTGATGGTCCTGTCCCAGAAATTTGCTGCCCAGGCTTTTTCTGTGCCATGGAGTCATGTCCAGGGAGGCAGGGTCTTGGGCCTAAGGAAAGGAAAGGACACCATGTGGCCCAGGATTGGCCAAGGGTGGCCTGGCTGTGTGTTTGGGACACATGTGGGGCATTGATGGGGACCCACCAGAGAAAGCACATGGCCCTGGGACTCCAGGCTGCAATTTCAGGTGTGACTTGGAGAGAGCACCTGGGCAGGTGCCCACCACGCCCAGGGGCAGGCTATGCAACTTCCATGTCCACAGCTGCAGATGGCTTCTGGTCCAGCCTCCTTGGTTGGCCGTGAGCATGTCGGTGACCCTGTCCCATGCTCAGTGGTCCTGGGGTAGACCTGGCTGGTGCAAAGGAGAAGCCAGAGGGCACACTGGAGGAACCCTCAAGGTCTGCAATAGCATGAAGACCAGGGATCTTGCCCAAGCCCAGTGATCCACCTGCCCTGTTTTTTCAGGGTTTGATGATGGGAAGGGCCGAGGGTGCCCTGTATCCATGACAGGTCAGTGTTCCACATGGATCCCATCACATGGGTATCCCTTACCCCATTCCCCACCTGGAGGTGTGAGGCCCTGTTCAGACACATGTCCTCCTCCTGTCCATCCAGATGGTGAGCCTGAAGGACGACTTACGTCAGGACCAATGGACCCTGGCAAGCGTCCATCAGCCAGGTGTTCAGCCCCTGGTTCGCTGAAGCTCAGGCCCTTCCTGGTGCCCTGGTCTCCTGCCCTGACCTGTGGTGAGCACATCTGGGTCCTGCTGGATGCATGTGTGGGGAAGGGGGGTGCCCTAGGTTGGGTCAATGATGAGAACCCTATATTGTGTTGAAGAGAGGTGATGACTTAAAATTACCATGCTCAATGATTACGCTGAGGCCCAACCTAGGTGAGAAATTTGGAAGAGGATGCTGGGATCCCAAGATTTCCGGCAGGGCCACTGTATTTTGGGCTGGAGCCCTGGAGGCCCTGAAGGGTATCTGAAGGAGGCCCAACTCGGTCTCTGCGCTCCTCCGTGAGGCAGCCCAGGCTCCCTGTGCGGGCTTGGTGTTGGCCCTTCTGTTCCCCAGGGACATGGCACATGGGTGGCTCCTCCCTGAGCCCTGGTTCTTCTCCCATTGTGTCTTTCAGTGAACTCTTCTGCCAAGGGGTGGCCTCCTGGCATTGACCAACATAGGTGAGTGGATCCTGCTGGTGTCATAGTCCATGAGCCAGGCTGCTTAGGGTTGCTGAGGGTCAGACTTTGGGCCATGAGGGTTTCCTTAGGGAGCCGACCCTAATTCCCACCAGGGAGGCATAGTTTCTCCAGGAGGGCAGCTTCCTTGGGAATCTTACCCGAGGAGGATGGCTTCCCTGAAGCCCTGCAGGGGTGATGATGGTCCAGATAGCAAAGGGTTCCATCACCCAGTTGAGACTTGGTGTGCGGGTCAGGTCTTGAGGACTGCCTAGGTCACATGAGGGGGGCCAGAAGGACTCCGGGTTGCCACGGGTATCACATGGGAGCTCTTGGTTCCCAGGCATGTTCCTGGGGGGTGGTGACCGGGTCGAGCCACAGAGGTTCAAGGATCTCATCCCACCTGTGGCCCTGAATGGGGCCGATCCTGTTGAACAATGGGCCATCCCAGTGGCACATATTGAGCCTGGTCAGGGGTGGTGCAGTTTCAATGGGGTTGGTCAAGGTTGAGATCTGGCTGGCTCCTGGTGGTGCTTCAGGCCAGTCCTGTGACCCATGGGCTTTGGGCTGAGGGGGCAGCCTGTATCCCATGGGGGTCACCTGTTTTCCACGTTTGAGTGGCAGTAACAGTGGCATTCTGAGGTGGGAAGGTCCACTGTCTAGGGTCTTGTACCGGGAATTTGCCATCCCGGCTTCTGAGCCATGGGGTCACCTCCAGGTTTGCGGGATCTTGGGCCCAAGGAAACGAGAAGATACCATGTGGCCCTTGATTGACCGAGTGTGGCCCGGCTCTCTGTTTGGGAGGTGTGTGGGTTATGGATGGGGTCCCACCAGTGAAAGCACGTGGCCTGGGTCCCCAGGCTGTGATTTTCAGTGCACACTTGGGGAGGGCTCCTCAGTGGGTGCCCACCATGCCCAGAGGCAGGCTATGTGACTGCCAGGTTTGCAATGGTGCATAGCTTCCAGTCTACCCTCCTTGGTTGACCAGGAGCGGGCTGGTGGCCGTGGCCCATGCCCAGTGGTCACAGGGCAACCCTGGGATCATGCAGGGGAGCTGGCGGGGCCAGTGGAGGTGTTCTCCCGACCAGAAGTAGGGTGCAGCCCAGGTGTCTGGCCCGAACCCAGTGACCAGCCTGCCCTGCTTTTTCAGGATTTGGTGATGGGGACAGCCAAGGGTGCCCTGCATCCACGACCAGTCAGTGTTCCACATGGAACCCATTACAGGGATATCCCTTACCCCCTTCTCCACATGGAGATGTGAGGACCTATTTGGACACATGTCCTTCTCCTGTTCCCCCAGATGGTGAGCCTGGAGGAAGACTTGCATTGGGCCCAATGGCCCTGGACCAGTGTCTGTCAACCAGTTCCCAGTCCCAGGTACACTGAAGCTCAGGCCTCTCCTGGTGCCCTGGTCTCCTGCACTGAGCTGTGGTGAGCATATCCTGGTCCTGCTGGATGCAAGTGCGGGGAGGGGTTGTCCTAGGTTGGGTCAATGATGAGAACCTTATAATGTTCTGAAGAGAGGTGATGACTTAAAAATCATGCTCAATAGGATTACGCTGAGGCCCAGCCTAGGTGATAATTTTGGAAGAGGACACTCGGATCCCAAAGTCCCCAGCAGGGCCCTTGTATTTTAGGCTGAAGACTTCAAGGCTCTGAAGGGCATCTGGAGGTGGCTCAACCTGTCTCTGCTCTCCTCTATGAGGCAGCCCAGGCTCCCTCTGTGGGCTTGCTGTGACACTCCAGTTCCCTGGGCCAGGAAACATTGGTGGCTCCTCCCTCAGCCCCTGTTCTTCCCTGTGTCTTTCAGTGAGCTCTTCTGCCCAGGCAGGCCCCCTGGCATTGACTGGCATAGGTGAGTGGATCCTGCTGGGGTCATGGGTCATGAGCCAGGCCACATGAGTCCCCGAGGGTCAGTGTTATGGCCATAAGGGTTTTTTCTCAGGAAGCCAACCTGAGTTCCCACCGGGGAGGCATAGGTTCTCCAGGAGGGTGGCGTTTTGGAGAATCAGACCCAAGGGGGACACTTTCTCTGAAGCCCTGCAGGGGTGATGGTGGTCCAGGCAGGAAAGGGTTTTTTTCAGCCCCACACAGGGCAGCTCCTAGCTGAGACTCGGGGCTTGGGTCAGACCTCAAGGATTGCCCAGGCCACGTGAGGGGGACTGAGAGCCTCTGGGGCGCCACAGGGGTCACATGGGAGCTCTCGGTGCCTGGCATGTGGTGCACAAATGGGCCTCTTGGGTTTGGTCATGGAGATTCAAGGATCTCACCCTACCATGGCCCTGAATGGGACGGTCCCTGTTGAGCAATGAGCCATCCCAGTGGGTCTCCTGGAGCCTGGTTGGGGGGTGGTGTTTTTTCCCTGGGGTTGGGTGAAAGCGGAGTTCTGACCGGCACCTGATGGTGCTGCAGGTCAGCACTGGGACTCATGGGCATTGGGCCAAGGGGGAGCCTGCATCCCAGTGGGGGTTCACCCTTTTTCCAACGTCAAGTATCTGGAAGGGTGGCCTCCTGAGGTGGGAAGGCCTGCTGTCGAGGGCCGTGTCCCAGGAATTTGTCACTCAAGCTTCTTCTGAGCTTTGGGGTCACATCCGGGGTGACGGGGTCTTGGGCCCAAGCAAAAGAGAGAGCACCATGTGTCTCCCGATTGACCAAGTGTGGCTGTCTGTGTGTGGGGGAGGTGTATGGAGTATGGATGGGGACCCACCAGAGAAAGCACGTTGGCACTGCAGCCCCAGGCTATGATTTCTGGTGCATGCTTGGAGAGGGTGCCTGGACAAGTGTGCCATGCCCAGTGGCAGGCTTTGCAACTGCCAGGTTTTCAGCAGGGTGTGACATCTGGGCCAGCCTCCTTGGTTGGCTGTGACCTGGCTGGTGGCCCAGGTCTGTGCCTAGTGGCCCCAGGGCAGCCCTGGGGTCATGCAGGGGAGCCATTTTGAACAGTGGAGGTGCTCTGGGGGCCTGTCTATGGTGCAGCCTACGTTTTTTGCTCAAGCCCAGTGACCCACCTGCCATTTCCTTTTTAGGTTCGGTGGAAGGGAGGGCCACATACTTAACAGTGCACCACATACTTAACAAGTCAGTATTTCACATTGAACTCATCACATGTGTCCATGGAGGGCGAGCAAGGGTGAGCTGGCACCCCTGACCCCCTTCCCCACATGGAGGTCAGTTTGGACACAAGTCTTCCTCCTGTCTCCCCAGATGGTGACCTCAGAAGGAAACTTGTGTTGGGCCTGCTGTCCCTGGGCCAGTGTCAGTCAGCCAGGTACCCACCCCCAGTGTGCTGAAGCTTGGGCCCTTCCTGGTACTCTTGGCTCCTGCACTGAGCTGTGGTCAGCCCATCTGGGTCCTGCTGGATGCATGCGCAAGGAGGGGATACCCTGGGTTGGGCCAATGATGAGAACCTTAAATTGTCCTGAAGAGAGGTGATGACTTAAAAATCATGCTCAATAGGATTATGCTGAGGCCCAGCCTAGGTGAGAATTTTGGAAGAGGGCACTGGGATTCTGAGGTCCCTGACAGAGCAAATGTATTTTGGGCTGGAGACCTTGAGGCCCTAAATGGCATCTGGTGGACCCAACCCTGTCTCTGCACTCCTCCGTGAGACAGCCCAGGCTCCCTGCACTGGCTTGGTATCTGGGCTCCAGGTTCCCAGGGGCAGGGCACATTGGAGGCTCCTTCCTGAGCCCCTACTCTCCCTTGTGTCTTTCAGTGAGCTCCTCTGTCCAAGTGGTCCCCCCAGCCTTGAGCGGCACAGGTGAGTACATCCTGTTTTGGTCATGGGCCATGAGTGATGCAGCATGGGGTCCACGACATTCAGCCTTCAGGCCACTAGGGTTTTCTCAGGCTGCCAACCTACTCCCCACGAGGGAGGGATGGTTTCTCCAGGAGGGCTGCTTCCTTTGGAATCTGACCCAAGGAGCACATCTTTTCTGAAGCCCTGCAGGGGTGACAGTGGTCCAGGCAGGAAGGGGTTCCTTCAACCCAATGTAGGGCAGCTCCCAGCTGAAACTTGGTGGCCAGGTCAGGCCTGGAGTACTGCCCAAGGCACCTGGGGAGATGGGGCACAGGGGATGCAGTGCACCCTGGAGGTCACACTGGAGTTCTCTCTCCCTGGAGTGCGGTGAGTGACTGGGTCCACACGGTCAGGCTGTGGAGATTCAAGGAATGCTCCACACCCATGGCCTTGAATGGGACCAACCCTGTTGAGCAATGGGCCATCTTAGTGGCACCTCCTTGAGCCTGGTGGGGAATGGCACTGTTTCAATGAGGTTGGGTCAAGGCTGAGCTCTGGCTGGCACCCGGTGGTGCTGCAGGCTGGCTCTGAGACTTGGGGGTTTTGGGTCAAGGGAGCAGGGGTCACCTCAGGGTGGCAAGGTCTTGAGCCCAAGGAAAGGAGTTGACACCATCTGGTTCCTGATTGCCTGAGTATGACTGGGCTCTGTGTGGTGGAGTTGAGCAGGGCATGGATGGGTACCCACCAGAGAAAGCATGTGGTCCCTAGGCTCGGAGAGGGTGCCAGGGCTTGTGCCCACCACGCTCAGGTGCTGGCTCTGGGACAGCCAGATCTGCAGTGGCTGTTGGCATCTGGGCCAACCACCTAGGTTGGCCAGGAGCTGGTTGATGGCCCTGTCCTGTTCCCTGTGTCCCCAGTATGGCTGTGGGGTCATGTGTGGGAACCGGCCTGAGCAGTGGAGGTGCTCTTGGGGCCTGCAGTAGAGTGCAGCCCAGGCACCTTGCCCAAGTCAGGTGACATGCTTGTCCTGTCTTTCCAGGGTTTCATGACAGGGAGGGCCAAGGGTACCCAGTATCCATATTGGGTCAGTGTTCAGTATGGATCCCATCACATGGGTTTCCCTTAACCCCTTCCCTGCATTGGTGTGTAAGGCCCTGGTTGGGCACACATGTCCTCCTCCTGTCTCTCCAGATGGTGAGCCTGGAGGAAGACTTGTGTTGGACACACAGGCTGAGGGCCAGTGTCTGTCAGCCAGGTGCTCAGCCCCCAGTGGGCTAAAACTCTGACCATTCCTGGCACCCTGCTCTCCTGCACTGTGCTGTGGTGAGCACATCTGGGTTCCACTGGTTGTTTGTGCAGGGAGGGGGTTCCCTAGGTTGGGTCAATGATGAGAACAGGGCCACATAAGGGGGACCAGAGGAGCTACGGGGTGCCATGCTGTAACAAGGGAGCTCTTGGTCCCTGGAGTATGGTGTGTGAACGGGTCCATGGGGTTGGGTAGCAGAGATTCAAGGATCCCACCCTACCCATGGCCCTGAATGCGACCATCCCTGTTGAGCAACGGGCCATCCCAGTGGGTCTCCTGGAGCCTGGTGGGGGGTGGGTTGTTTCCCTGCAGTTGGGTCAAGGTTGGCTCTGGCTGGCACCTGGTGGTGCTGCAGGTCAGTCCTGGGACTCATGGGCTTTGGGCCAAGGGGCAGCCCACATCCCGCTGGGGGCCACCCAAGTGTGAAAGATGGCCTCCTGAGTTGGGAAGGACCACTACTGAGGCACCTGTACTGGGAATTTGTTGCTCAGGCTGCATGGGAGTCATGGTATCACCTCCATGGTGGCGGGGTCTTGGGACCAAGCAAAGGGGAGGGCACCATGAGTCTCCAGATTGGCTATGTGTGACTGGCTCTGCGTCTGGGAGGTATGTGGAGTATGGATGGGGACCCACCAGAGAAAACAAGTGGCCCTGAGGCCCCAGGCTGTCTTTTCTGGTGCCTGCATGGAGAGGGTGCCTGTATGCACGCCCCGCATGCCCAAGGGCAGGGTATGCCACTGTCAAGTCTGCAGCGGTGCATGGCATATGGGCCAGCCTCCTTGGTTGGCTGTGACCTGGCTGGCGGCCCGGACCTGTGCCCAGTGGTCCCAGGGCATCCCTGGGGTCATGCGGAGGAGCCGTTTTGGCCAGCGAAAGTGCTCTCAGGTCCTGTAGTCCTGTATACCCTGGGCATTTTGCCTGAGCCCAGTGACCTACCTGCCTTGTCCTTCATGGCTTCGGTGGCAGGGAGAGACACCTGCGAAGGTGATGAGTCAGTATTTTGCATGGATCTCGTCACATGTGTCCATGGAGGGGGAGCAAGCATGAGCTGGCACCCAACACTCCCTTCTCCACATGGAGGGAGTGTCCTCCACCTATTCCCCCAGATGGTGAGGCTTCTGTTGGGCTCGCTTTTCCTGGGCCAGTGTCCATCAGCCAGGTGCTTAGCCCTCAGTGCACTGAAGCTCCAGCCCTTCCTGGTGCCCTGGTCTCCTGCACTGCGCTGTGGTGAGCACATCCGAGTTCCACTGGATGTTTGTGTGGGGAGGGGGTTCTCTGGGTTGGGTCAATGATGAGAACCTTATATTCTTCTGAAGAGAGGTGATGACTTAAAAATCATGCTCAATAGGATTACGCTGAGGCCCAGCCTAGGGGAGAATTTTGGAAAAGGGTGCTGGGATCCCAAGGTTCCCAACAGGGCCAGTGTATTTTGGACTGGAGACCTGGAGGCTCTGAAGGGCATCTGGAGGTGGTCCAACCTATCTCTGTGCTCTAGGTTCCCTGTGTGGGCTTGGTGTCGGTGCTCCCATTCCCCGGGGGCAGGGAATGTTGGTGGCTCCTTCCTGAGTCCCTGTTCTCGCCTTTGTCTTTCAGTGAGCTCTTTCACCTAGGAGGGCCACTTGGCATTGACTGACATAGGTAAGTGGATCCTGCTGGTGTTATGGATCATGAGCCAGACCATGTGGGGTCCCCGAGGATCAGCCTTTGGGCCACAAGGGTTTTCTCAGAGAGCAGACCTGAATTTCCACCTGAAATGGAAGTATTCTCCTGGAAGGCAGCCTTTTTGGAATCAGACCCAAGGAGGACACTTTCTCTGAAGCCCTGAAGGGGTGATGGTGGTCCAGGCAGGAAAGGGTTCCTTCTGCCCAAAGCAGGACAGTGCCCAGTTGAGACTTGGTGCTGTGGTAGGGTCTTGAGGACTGCCCAGGCTACATGAGGGGGGCCAGAGGGGCTACGGAGTGCCATGGGGATAATGGAGGGCTCTTGGTCCCCAAAGTGTGGTGTGTGAATGGACCCATGGTGCTGAGTTGTGGAGATTCAAGGATTGTGTCCCACCTATGGCCCTGAATGCGACTGTCCCTGTTTAGCAATGGGCCATCTCAGTGGGTCTCCTGGAGGCTGATGGGGGGCAGAGTTGTTTCCCTGTGAGTGGGTTAAGGTGGAGCTCTGGCCGGCACCTGGTAGTGCTGAAGGTCAGCCCTGGGACTCGTGGGCTTTTGGCCAAGGGACAACCTGCATCCCCTGGGGGTCATCCTATCTCCGAAGTCAAGTGTCGTGATGGGTGGCCTCCTGAAGTGGGAAAGCTTGCTGTCAAGGAACCTATCCTAGGATTTTCTGCTCAGGCTGCTTCTAAGCCATGGCATCACCTCCAGGGTGATGGGGTCTTGGGAACAAGCAAAGGAGAGGGCACCATGTTGCTCCGGATTGGGCAAGTGTGGCCTAGCTCTGTGTGTGTGAGGTGGAGAGAGCATGGATGGTGACCCACCAGAGAAAGCATGTGACCCTGCAGCTCTAGGTTGTGGTTTCTATACACACTTGGAGATGGCATCTTGATGCGTGCCCAGCACGCCCAGGGGCAGACTATGCGATAGCCAGGTCTGCAGCGGTGTGTGGCATCTGGGCCAGCCACCTTGGTTGGCCATGAGCTGCCTCATGGCCCTGGCCCATGCCCACTTGTGGGGTCGTGTGGGGAGCCATCTTTGGCAGTGGAGATGGATTCGGGGCCTGCAGTATGACACAACCCGTGCATTTTGCCTGAGTCTAGTGACTTGCCTGCCCTTTTCCTCCAGGGTTTGGTGGCAGGGAGGGCTAAGGGTGCCCTGCGTTGGTGATGAGTCAGTACTTCACATGGATCTCATCGCATGTGTCCATGGAGGGCGAGCAAATGTGAGCTCCCACCCCCTACTGCCTTCCCCACACGGAGGTCAGTGTCCCCCAGATGGTGAGACCGAAGAAAGACTTGCATTGGGCCCACTGTTCTTGGGCCAATGTCAGTCAGCCAGGTGCCCAGCTCCAAGTGTGCTGAAGCTTGGGCTTTTGCTGGCATGCTCAGCTCCTGCACTGAGCCGGGGTGAGCACATCAGGGTCCTGCTAGAAGCATGCGCGGGGAGGGGTGTGCCCTGGGTTAGGCTGATGATGAGAACCTTATATTGTTCTGAAGAAAGGTGATGAATTAAAAATCATGCTCAATAGGATTACACTGAAGCCCAGGATAGGTAAGAATTAGGAAAGACGATGCGGGGATCCAAAGATCTCTAGCAAGGCCACACTTTTTTGCACTGGAGAACTTGAGAACGTGAAGGGCATCTTGTGGGGGCCCAGCGCTGTCTGTGTGCTCCTGGGCTTCAAAGGGAGCCCAGGCTCCCCTTGAAGGCTTGGTGTCCGTGCTCCACTTCCCCGGGGACAGGGCAATTTGGCGGCCCCTTCCTGAGCCCTCCTTCTTCCCTGTGTCTTTCAGTGAGCTCTTCCGCCCAGGTGAGTCTCCTGGCTTTGAGTGGCATAGGTCAGCGCATCCTGTTGGGGTCATGGGCCATGAGTGAGGCAGCATGGGGTCATCGAGAATCAGCCTTTGGGCCAACTAGGGTTTTCTCAGGGAGCCAACCAAATACCCACCGGGAGGGATGGTTCCTCCAGGAGGATCGCTTCCTTGGGAATTTGACCCTAGGAGCACGTATTTCCTGAAGCCCTGCAGGGTGACGGTGGTCCAGACAGGAAAGGGTTCCTTCAGCCCAACAGAGCAGCTCCCAGCTGAAACTCGGTGGGCAGGTCAGGCCTCGAGGACTGCCCAGGCCACATGATGGAGGCCACAGGGGCTCTGGGGTGCCCTGGGGATCATGCTGGAGTTCTTCCTCCAAGAGGGGTGGGTGATAGGGCTCCTCCAGTCAGGCTGCGGAGATTTGAAGAATGAGCCCCACCCACAGCCCTGAACGGGACCAACCCTGTTGAGCAATGGGCCATTTTAGTGGTGCTTCCTTGAGCCTGTTGGGGGTGGCGCTGTTTCAATGCAGTTGGGTCAAGACTGAGCTGTTGCCTGGTGGTGCTGCGGGTCGGCCCTGGGGCTCATGGGCTTTAGGCCCAGGGGGCAGCTCCTGTCCCACTGGAGTAATCCCTTCCTTGAGGTCTAGTGGTGGGAAGAGTGGCCTCCTGAGGTGGGAAGACCTGCTGTCAAGGGGACTTGTCTTGGGAATTTGCCACCTAGGCTGCTTCTGAGCCATGGAGTCACCTATAGGGTGGCAGGGTCTTGAGCCCACAGAAAGGAGAGGACCATGTGGTTCCTGATTGGCTGAGTGTGGCCCGGCTCTGTGTGTGGGAGGTGTGCAGGGCATGGATGGGGCTCATCAGAGAAAGCATGTGGCCCTGGAAGCCCCTGGACTTTGATTTCTGGTGCATGCTTGGAGTGGGCACCAGGGTGGCCCTACCATGCCTGGGGCAGGCTTTGTGACTGCCAGGTCTGAGTGGCTCTTGGCATCAGGACCAGCCTCCTTGACTCAACCAACCTTGAGCAGGTTGGTTGCCCTGGTCCCAGTGCAACCTGGGGTTGCTCAGGGAATCCGGCCCGGGCAGTGGAGGTGCTCTTGGGGCCTGCAGTAGGGCACAGCCCAGACCTCTCGCCTGAGCCCAGTAACCCGCTTGCCCTGTCTTTTCAGGGTTTGGTGGCAGGGAGGGCCAAGGGTGCTCACTCCACGTCCGTGTTGGGTCAGTGTTCTGTAGGGATCCCATCACAAGGGTATCCCCTAACCACCTTCCCTGCATTGATACATGAGGCCCTGGTTGGACACATGTCCTCCTCCTTTCCCTACAGATGGTGACCCTAGAGAAAGACTTGAGTTGGGCCCGAAGGCCCCGGGGCCAGTGTCCATCAGTCAGGTGCTCAGCTCCTAGTGCACTGAAACTCCAACCCTTCCTGGTTCCCTGGTCTCTTGCACTGGGCTGTGGTGAGCACAACCGGGTCCCGCTGGATGCATGTGTGGGGAGGGGAGTGCCCTGAGTTGGGTTGGTGATGAGAACCTTATATTGTTCTGAAGAGAGGTGATGACTTAAAAATCATGCTCAATAGGATTACGCTGAGGCCCAGCCTAGGTGAGAATGTTGGAAGAGGGCGATAGGATTCTGAGGTCCTTGGCAGAGCCACACTGTATTTTGAGCTGGAGACTTGGAGTCCCTGAAAGGGCATCTGGTAGGGGCCCAACCCTGCCTCTCTGATCCTGCATGAAGGAGGTCCCCAGGCTCCCTGTCCAGGCTTGGTGCTGGTGCTCTGGTACCCCAGGGACGGAACAGGTTGGTGACTCTTTCCCGAGCCCCTGTTCTCCCTTTCAGTGAGCTTTTCCACCAAGGTGGGTACCCTGGCATTGACTGGCCTCCTTGGTTGGCCATGACCTGGCTGGTGGCCCAGGCCTGTGCCCAGTGGTCCCAGGGCAGCCCTGGTGTCATACAGGGGAGCTGCTTTGAGCAGTGGAGGTGCTCTCCAGGCCTGAAATACAGCACAATCTGGGCGTTTTGCCTGAGCCCAGTGACCTGCCTGCCTTGTCCTTCCTGAGTTTGGTGGCAGGGAGGGCCAAGGGTGCCCTGGTCAGTGATGAGTCAGTATTTTGCATGGATCTCATCACATGTGTCCATGGAGGGAAAGCAAGCATGAGCTGGTACCCAACACCCCCTTTTCCACATGGAGGGTGGTCACATGTCCTCCACCTGTGCCCCCAGATGATGAGAATTGAGGAAGACTTCCACTGGACCTGCTTTTCCTGAGCCAGTGTCCGTCACCCAGGTGCTCAGCCCCCAGTGCACTGAAGCTCCAGCCCTTCCTGGTGCCCTGGTCTCCTGCACTGAGCTGTGGTGAGCACATCCGGGTTCCACTGGATGTTTGTGTGGGGAGGGCGTTCTCTGGGTTGGGTCAATGATGAGAACCTTATATTGTGCTGAAGAGAGGTGATGACTTAAAAATCATGCTCAATAGGATTACGCTGAGGCCCAACCTAGGTGAGAATTTTGGAAGAAGATGCTGGGCTCCCGAGATTTCCAGCAGGGCCACTGTATTTTGGCTTGGATGGAGGCCCTGAAGGGCATCTGGAGGTGGCCCAACTCTTTCTCTGTGCTCCTCCATGAGGCAGCCCAGGCTCCCTGTGTGGGCTTGGTGTTGGCCTTCCTGTTCCCCAGCGATGGGACACGTCAGTATCTCCTCCCTGAGCCCCTGTTCTCCCCTTGTTTCTTTCAGTGAGCTCTTCTGCCAAGAGGAGGCCTCCTGGCATTGACCAACATAGGTGAGTGGATCCTACTGGCGTCATGGGCCATGAGCCAGGCCACATGGGTTCACCAGGGGTCAGACTTCAGGACCCGAGGGTTTCCTCAGGGAACTGACCTGAATTCCCACGAGGGAGGGATGGTTTCTCCAGGAGGGCAGCTTCCTTGGGAATCTTACCCGAGGAGGATGCCTTCCCTGAAGCTCTGCAGGGGTGACGATGGTCCAGATGGCAAAGGGTTCCTTCAGCCCCATGCAGGACATCACCCAGTTGAGACTTGATGTGCGGGTCAGGCCTTGAGGACTGCCCAGGCCACATGAGGGGGGCCACAAGGGCTCTAGGGTGCCATGGGTGTCATGCAGGAGCTCTCAGTCCCCAGACTTGTTTCGTGGGGGTGGTGATGGGATTGGGTTGTTGACTTTCAAGGATCTCATCCCACCTGTGACCCTGAATGGGGCCAACACTGTTGAGCAACAGGCCATCCCAGTGGCACGTATTGAGCCTGGTGGGGTGTGGTGCAGTTTCAATAGGGTTGAGCCAATGCTGAGATCTGTATGACGCTTGGTGCTGCTGCTGGCCAGCCCTGGGACCCATGGGCTTTGCGCTAAGTGGGTAGCCCACATCCCACTGGTGGTAACCCATTCTCCGAGTTTGAGTAATGGTTAACAGTGGCATTCTGAGGTGGGAAGGCCCACTGTCTAGGGTCCTATACTGGGAATTTGCTGCCCTGGCTTCTTCTGAGACATGTGGTCACCTCCAGGGTTGTGGGGTCTTGGGCCCAAGGAAAGGAAAAGATACCATGTGGCCCTTGATTGGCCAGGTGTGGCCCAGGTCTGTTGGGGAGGTGTGTGGGATGTGGATGGGGTCCCACCAGTGAAAGCATGTGGCCCAGGTCCCCAGGCTGTGATTTTCAGTGCACACTTGGAGAGGGTGCCTCAGCACGTGCCCACCACATCCAGGGGCAGGCTATGTGACTGCCAGGTTTGCAATGGTGCGTAGCTTCCGAGCTACCCTCCTTGGTGGGCTGGGAGCTGGTTGGTGGCCGTGGCCCATGCCCAGTGGTCACAGGGCAGGCAGACTGCCCTGTTTTTTCAGGGCAGGGGAGGGCCAAGGGTGCCTTGCCTCCGTGATGGGTCAGTGTTCCACATGGAACCCATTACGTGGGTATCTCTTACCCCTCCATATGGAGATGTGAGGACCTATTTGGACACATCCTCCTCCTGTACTCCCAGATGGTGAGCCCAGAGGAAGACTTGCATTGGGCCCAATGACCCTGGGCCAGTGTCTGTCAGACAGGTTCCCAGCCCCTGGTGCAGTGAAGCTCAGGCCTTTCCTGGTGCCCTGGTCTCCTGCACTGAACTGTGGTGAGCATATCATGGTCCTGCTGGATGCATGTGCAGGGAGTGGGGTGCCTTGGGTTGGGTCAATGATGAGAACCTTATATTGTTCTGAAGAAAGGTGATGACTTAAAAATCATGCTCAATAGGATTACGCTGAGGCCCAGCCTAGGTGAGAATTTTGGAAGAGGACACTGGGATCCCGAAGTCCCCTGCAGGGACCCTGTGTTTTGGGCTGGAGACCTCAAGGCTCTGATGGGCATCTGGAGGTGACCCAACCTGTCTCTGTGCTCCTCTGTGAGGCAGCCCAGGCTCCTTTTGTGGGCTTGGTGTTGGTGCTCCAGTTCCCTGGGCCAGGGAACGTTGTTGGCTCTTTACTGAGCTCTGGTTCTCCCTGTGTCTTTCAGTGAGCTCTTCTGCCCAGGTGGGCTCCCTGGCATTGATGGGCATAGGTGAGTGGATCCTGCTGGGGTCATGGGCCATGAACCAGGCCACGTGGGGTCACCAAGGGTCCCCCTTCCGGCCACGAGGGTTTTCTCAGGGAACCGACCTGAATTACCACTGGGGAGGCATAGGTTCTCCAGGAAGGCCGCTATTTTGGGAATCGGATCCAAGGGGGACACTTTCCCTGAAGCCCTGCAGGCGTGATGGTGGTCCAGGCAGGAAAGGGTTCCTTCCACCCTGCACAGGGCAGCTCATAGCTGAGAGTCCATGCTGGGATCAGGCCTCGAGGATTTCCCAGGCCACATGAGGGGGACAGAGGAGCTCTGGGTACCATGGGGGTCACATAGGAGCTCTCAGTATTTGGTGTGTCATGCACAAATGGGCCTCTTGGGTTGGGTCATGGAGATTAAAGGATCATGCACCACCATGGCCCTGAATAGGACCGTCCCTGTTGAGCAATGGGCCATCCCAGTGGGTCTCCTGGAGCTTGGTGGAGGTGGGAGGTGGTATTGTTTCCCTGGGGTTGGGTCAAGGCAGAGCTCTGGCCAGCACCTGGTGGCTTCTGCAGGTCAGCCTTGGGACTCATGGGCATTGGGCCAAGGGGGAACCTGCATCCCATTGGTGGTCACCCTTTTTCCAATGTCAAGTGTCTGAAAAGGTGGCCTCCTGAGGTGGGAAGGCCTGCTGTTGAGGGACGTGTCCCGGGAATTTGTTGCTCAAGCTTCTTCTAAGCTTTGGGGTCATATTCCAGGGTGGCAGGGTCTTGGGCCCAAGCAAAGCAGAGGGCACCATGTGGCTCCTGATTGGCCATGTGGCTGTCTCTATGTGTGGGAGTTTGCAGAGTATGGATGGGGACCCACCAGAGGAAGCACATGGCCCTGCAGCACCAGGCTGTGATTTCTGTTGCACACTTGGAGAGGGTGCCTGGATGTGTGCCCTTCATGCCCAGTGGCAGGCTATGCAACTACCAGGTTTGCAGCAGAGTGTGACATCTGAGCCAGCCTCCTTGGTTGGCCGTGACCTGGTTGGTGGCCTGGGTCTGTGCCAAACGGTCCCAGTACAGCCCTGGGGTCATGCAGGGGAGCTGTTTTGGACAGTGGAGGTGCTCTCAGGGCCTGCAGTATGATGCAGCCTGGGTGTTTTGCTGAAACCCAGTGACCTACCTGCCCTGTCCTCTCTGGGTTCGGTGGAAGGGAGGGCCACCAGTGCACTGCGTACTTAACAAGTCAGTATTTCACATTGAACTCACCACATGTGTCCATGGAGGTCGAGCAAGGGTGAGCTGGCACCCCCAACCCCCTTCCCAACATGGAGGTCAGTTTTGACACATGTCTTCCTCCTGTCTCCCTAGATGGTGGCCCCGGAGGAAAACTTGTGTTGGGCCCACTATCCCTGGGCCAATGTCAGTCAGCCAGGCACCCAGCCCCTAGTGCGCTGAAGCTGAGGACCTTCCTGGAGCCCTTGGCTTCTGCGCTGAGCTGTGGTAAGCCCATCTGGGTCCTGCTGGATACGTGCGCTAGGGACAGGAGGGTGCCCTGGGTTGGGTCAGTGATGAGAACCTTATATTGTTCTGAAGAGAGATGATGACTTAAAAATCATGCTCAATAGGATTACGCTGAGGCCCAGCCTAGGTGAGAATTTTGGAAGAGGGCACTGGGATTCTGAGGTCCCTGACAGAGCAAATGTATTTTGGGATGGAGACCTTGATGCCCTGAAGGACATCTGGTGGACCCAACCCTATCTCTGCACTTCTCTGTGAGGCAGCTCAGGCTCCCTGTGCTGGCTTGGTGTCCGGGCTCCAGGTCTCTGGTGACAGGGCATGTTGGAGGCTCCTTCCTGAGCCTCCACTCTCCCCTGTGTCTTTCAGTGAGCTTCTCTGTCCAAGTGGACCCCCTGGCCTTGAGCAGCATAGGTGAGTACATCGTGAGTACATCCTGTTTTGGTCATGGGCCATGAGTGATGCAGCATGGGGTCCCCGACATTCAGCCTTCAGGCCACTAGGGTTTTCTCAGGCTGCCAACCTACTCCCCACGAGAGAGGGATGGTTTCTCCAGGAGGGCTGCTTCCTTTGGAATCTGACCCAAGGAGCACATCTTTCCTGAAGCCCTGCAGGGGTGACAGTGGTCCAGGCAGGAAGGGGTTCCTTCAACCCAACGTAGGGCAGCTCCCAACTGAAACTTGGTGGCCAGGTCAGGCCTGGAGTACTGCCCAGGGCACATGGAGAGGAGGGCAGGAACAGGGGATGTAGTGTGCCCTGGAAGTCACACTGGAGTTCTCCCTCCCTGGAGAGGGGTGAGTGACTGGGTCCACATGGTCAGGCTGTGGAGATTCAAGGAATGTTCCACACCCATAGTCTTGAATAGGACCCAACCCTATTGAGCAATGGGACATCTTAGTGGCACCTCCTTGAGCCTGGTGGGGAATGGCACTGTTTCAATGAGGTTGGGTCAAGGCTGAGCTCTGGCTGGCACCTGGTGGTGCTGCAGGCCCAGGGACTTGTGGGCTTTGGGCCAAGGGAGCAGCTCTGATCCTGCTGGGGACAAGCCTTCCTTGAGGTCCAATGGTGAAAAGGGTGTCCTTGTGAGGTGGTAAGACCTGCTGTTGAGTGACCTGTTCTGGGAATTTGCTGCCCAGGCTGCTTCTGAGTCATGGGGGTCACCTCAGGGTGGCAGGGTCTTGAGCCCAAGAAAAGGAGAATACACCATGTGGTTCCTGATGGGCTGAGTGTGACCCAACTCTGTGTGTCAGAGTTGGGCAGGGCATGGATGGGGACCCACCATAGAAAACATGTGACCCTGGAGGCCGCTAGGCTTGGAGAGGGCACTAGGGCTAGCGCCCACCATGCCTAGGTGCAATCTCTTGGACTGCCAGGTCTGCAGTGGCTCTTGGCCTCTGGGCCAGCATACTTGGTTGGCCAGGAGCTGGTTGGTGACCCTGTCCTCTGCCCCGTGTCCCTGGTATGGCCCTGGGGTTGTGTGTGGGAACAGGCCCAGGCAGTGGAGGTGCTCTTGGGGCCCGCAGAAGGGTGCAGCCCAGACATCTTGCCTGAGCCAGGTGACACGCTTGCCCTGTCTTTCCAGGGTTTGGTGGCAGGGAGGGCCAAGGGTGCCCAGTGTCCATGTGGGTCAGTGTTCAGCATGAATCCCATCACATGAGTATCCCTTAGCCCTTTCTCCACATTGATTGTGAGGCCCTGGTTAGACACATTTCCTCCTCCTGTCCCTCCAGATGGTGAGCCTGGAGGAAGACTTGTGTTGACCCACAGGCCCCAGGCCAATGTCAGCCAGGTGCTCATCTCCTGGTGCGCTGAAACTCTGGCCCTTCTTGGCACCCTGGTCTCCTGCACTGTGCTGTGGTGAGCACATCTGGGTTGCACTGGATGTGGGGGGAGGGTGTTCCCTGGGTTGGGTCAATGATGAGAACCTGATATTGCCCTGAAGAGAGATGATGACTTAAAAATCATGCTCAATAGGATTACGCTGAGGCCCAGCCTAGGTGAGAATTTTGCAAGAGGATGCTGGGATCCCGAGGTCCCTTCCAGGACCATTGTATGTTGAACTGGAGACCTGGAGACCTGGAGGTGCTGAAGGGCATCTGGAGGTGGCCCAACCTGTCTCTGTGCTCCTCTGTGAGGCAGCCCAGGCTCCCTGTGAGGGGTTGGTGTTGGTGCTCCGGTTCCCTGGGGGCAGGGAACATTGGTGGCTCCCTCCTGAGCCCCTGTTCTCACCTTGTGCCTTTCAGATCTTCCACCCAGGAGGTCCCCCTGGCATTGACTGGCATAGGTGAGTGGATCCTACTGGGGTCACGGGTCATGAGCCAGACCATGTGAGGTCCCTGAGATTCAGCCTTTGAGTAACGATTTTTTCAGGGAGCGGACTTGAATTTCCACCTGGGAGGGAAGGGTACTCCTGGAGGGCAATATTTTTTGGGAATTGGACCCAAGGAAGACGCCTTCCCTGAATCCCTGCCAGGGTGATGGTGGTCCAGGCAGGAAACTTCCTTCTGCTTAATGCAGGGCAGCACCCAGCTGAGACTCAGTGCTCCAGTACGGCCTCCAGAACTGCCCAGGCCACATGAAGGGGGCCAGAGGGGCTACGAGGTGCCACAGAGGTAACAGGGGAGCTCTTAGTCCCCAGAGTGTGGTGCGTGAATTGGCCCGTTCGGTTGGGTCTCAGAGATTTAAGGATTGCACCACACCATGACCCTGAATGCAACCGTCCCTGTTGATCAATGGGTCATCCCAGTGAGTCTCCTGGAGCCTGGTGGGAGGTAGCATGGTTTTCCTGGGGTTGGGTCAAGGCAGGGCTCTGGCCAGTACCTCATGGTTCTGCAGGTCAGCCCTGGGACTCATGGGCTTTGGGCCAAGGGGCAGCCCACATCCAGCTGGGGGCCACCCTTTCTCTACGGTCAAGTGTCGTGAAGGGTGGCCTCCTGAGTTGGGAACAGCCACTATTGAGGCACTTGTACTGGGAATTAGTTGCTCAGGCTGCTTGGGAGCCATGGTGTCACTTCCAGGGTGACAGGGTCTTGGGACCAAGCAAAGGAGAGGGCACCATGTCGCTGCAGTTAGGCCATGTGTGACTGGCTCTGTGTCTGGGAAGTATGAGGAGTATGAATGGGGACCCACCAGAAAAAGCAAGTGGTCCTGCAGCCCCAGGCTATGATTTCCGGTGCTTGGAGAGGGTGCCTGTACACCCACCTACCAGGCTCAGGGGTAGGCTATGCCACTGTCAGGTCTGCAGTGGCGCATGGCAACTGGGCCAGCCTCCTTGGTTGGCCATGACCTGGCCGGTGGCCTGGGCCTGTGCCCAGTGTTCCCAGGGCAGCTCTAGGGTGCTGTGAGGAAGCTGATTTGGCCAGTGGAGGTGCTCTCGGGTCCTGCAGTCCAGCATAGTCTAAGCGTTTTGCCTGAGCCCAGTGACCTGCCTGCCTTGCCCTTGCTGGGTTCGGTGGTAGGGAGGGCCAGGGGTTCCCTGCATAGGTGACGAGTCAGTATTTTTCATGAATATCATCATATGTGTCCATGGAGTGGGAGCAAACGTGAACTGGCACCCGCCACCCCCTTCTCCACATGGAGGTGATCACATGTCCTCCACGTGTTCCCCTAGATGGTGAGACTTCTGTTGGGCTCGCTTTTCCTGGGCCAGTGTCCCTCAGTCAGGTGTTCAACCTTCGGTGCGCTGAAGCTCCAGCCCTTCCTGGTGTCCTGGTCTCCTGCACTGAGCTGTGGTGAGCACATCTGGGTGCCACTGGATGCATAAGCACGAAGGGGGTGCCCTGGGTTGGGTCGATGATGAGAACCTTATATTGTCCTGAAGAGAGGTGATGACTTAAAAATCATGCTCAATAGGATTACACTGAGGCCCACCCTAAGTGAGAAATTTGGAAGGGGATGTTGGGATCCCGAGATTTCTGGCATGGCCACTGTATTTTGGGTTGGAGACCTGGAGGCCCTGAAGGGTATCTGGAGGTGGTCCAGATCTTTCTCTGTGCTCCTCTGTGTAGCAGCCCAGGCTCCCTGTGCAGGCTTGGTGGTGTTGTTCCTTGGGGGTGGGGCATGTGGGTGGCTCCTCCCTGAGCCCCGGTTCTCCCCTTGTGTCTTTCAGTGAGCTCTTCTGCTAAGGGGGTCCTCCTTGCAATGACCAATATAGGTGAGTGGATCCTGCTGGTGTCATGGTCCATGAGCCAGTCTGCTTGGGGTTGCCAAGGGTCAGACTTTGGGCCATGAGGGTTTCCTCAGGGAGCCGACCCTAATTCCCACCAGGGAGGCATGGTTTCTCCAGGAGGGCAGCTTCCTTGGGAATCTTACCCGAGGAGGATGCCTTCCCTGAAGCCCTGCAGGGGTGACGTTGGTCCAGATAGCAAAGGGTTCCTTCAGCCCCATGCAGGACATCGCCCAGTTGAGACTTGGTGTGTGGGTCAGGTCTTGAGGACTGTCCAGGCCACATGAGGGGGACCAGAAGTGCCACACGAGGGGGGCTCTGGGGTGCCACAAGTGTTACGTACGAGCTCTCAGTCCCCAGACTTGTTTCAGGGGTGTGGTGACAGGGTCGACTCACGGAGGTTCAAGGATCTCATCCCACCTGTGACCCTGAATGGGGTCGACCCTGTTGAGCAACTGGCCATCCCAGTGGCACGTATTGAGCCTGGTAGGGTGTGGTGCAGTTTCAATGGGGTTGGGTCAAGGCTGAGAAATGGCTGGTGCCTGGTGGTGCTGCAGTCCAGCCCTGGGAGGGATCTGTGAGCTTTGGGCTGAAGGGGAAGCCTGCATCGCATTGGGGGTAACCTGTTCTCCGAATTTGAGAGACAGTAACAGTGGCATTCTGAGGTGGGAAGGCCCACTGTCTGAGATCCTGTACTGGGAATTTGCCACCCCACCTTCTTCTGAGCCATGGGGTCACCTCCAGGGTGATGGGGTCTTGGGACCAAGGAAAAGAGAAGATACCATGTGGCCCTTGATTGGCCAAGTGTGGCCCAGCTCTGTGTTTGGGAGGTGTGTGGGATGTGGATGCGGTCCCACCACTGAAAGCTCGTGGCCCAGGTCCCCAGGCTGTGATTTTCAGTGCACACTTGGAGAGGGCACCTTGGTGGGTGCCCACCACGTCCGGGGCAGACTATGTGACTGCCAGGTTTGCAACAGTGCGTAGCTTCCGGCTACCCTCCTTGGTTGGCTGGGAGCGGGTTGATGGCTGTGGCTCATGCACAGTAGTCACAGGGAAGACAGACTGCCCTGTTTTTTCAGGGTATGGGGAAGGAGAGGGCCATGGGTGCCCTGCATCCGTGATGGGTCAGTGTTCCACATGGAATCCTTTACATGTGTATCTCTTATGCCTTCTACATATGGAGATGTGAGGCCCTATTTTGACATATGTCCTCCTCCTGTACCCCCAGATGGTGAGCATGGAGGAAGACTTGCTTTGGGCCCAATGGCTCTGGGCCAGTGTCTGTCAGCCAGTTCCAGCCCCAGGTGCACTGAAGCTCAGGCCTTTCCTGGCACCCTGATCTCCTGCACTGAGCTATGGTGAGCATATCCTGGTCCTGCTGAATGCAAGCATGGGGAGGGGTTGTCCTAGATTGGGTCAATGATGAGAATCTTATAATGTTCTGAAGAGAGGTGATGACTTAAAAATCATGCTCAATAGGATTACGCTGAGGCCCAGCCTAGGTGAGAATTTTGGAAGAGGACTCTGGGATCCCAAAGCCCCCTGCAGGGCTCCTGTGTTTTGGGCTGGGGACCTGGAGGCCCTGAAGGGCATCTCGTGGACCCAACTGTATCTCTGTGCTCCTCCATGGGGCAGCCCAGCCTCCCTGTACTGGCTTGGTATCCAGGCTCCGGGTCTCCAGGGACGAGGCATATTGGAGGCTCCTTCCTGAGCGCCTACTCTCCCCTGTGTCTTTCAGTGAGCTCCTCTGTCCAAGTGGTCCCCCCAGCCTTGAGCAGTATAGGTGAGTACATCCTGTTTTGGTCATGGGCCATGAGTGATGCAGCATGGGGTCCACGACATTCAGCCTTCAGGCCACTAGAGTTTTCTTAGGCTGCCAACCTACTCCCCACGAGGGAGGAATGGTTTCTCCAGGAAGGCTGCTTCCTTTGGAATCTGACCCAAGGAGCATGCCTTTCCTGAAGCCCTGCAGGGGTGACAGTGGTCCAGGCAGAAAGGCGGTCCTTCAGCTCATTGTAGGGCAGCTCCCAGCTGAAACTCGGTGGCCAGGTCAGGCCTGGAGTACTGCCCAAGGCACATGGGGAGGTGGGGCACAGGGGATGCAGTGCACCCTGGAGGTCACACTGAAGTTCTCTCTCCCTGGAGATGGGTGAGTGACTGGGCCCACACGGTCAGGCTGTGGAGATTCAGGGAATGCTCCACACCCGTGGCCTTGAATGGAACCAACCCTGTTGAACAATGGGCCATCTTAGTGGCACCTCCTTGAGCCTGGTAGGGGACGGCACTCTTTCAGTGAGCTTGGGTCAGGTCTGAGCTCTAGCTGGCACCCAGTGGTGCTACAGGCTGGCCCTGGGACTTGTGGGCTTTGGGCCAAGGGGGAAGCTTCCATCCTGCTGGGGACAACCCTTCCTTGAGGTCCAGTGGCAGGAAGGGGGGCCTCCTGAGGTGGAAAGGCCTGCTGTAAAGGGACCTGTCCTGGGAATTTGCCGCCCAGTCTGCTTCTCAGCCATGGGGTCACCTCTAGGGTGGTGGGGTCTTGAGCACACGGAAAGGAGAGGACACTGTGTGGTTCCTGATTGGCTGAGTGTGGCCCAGCTCTGTGTGTTGGAGTTGTGCAGGGCATGGATTGGGACCCACCAGTGAAAGCACGTGACCCTGGAGGTCCCCAGGCTTGGAGAGGGCACCAAGTCTGGCACCCACCATGCCCAGGTACAGGCTCTGGGACTGCCAGGTTGCAGCAGCTTTTGGCATCTGGGCCACCCTCCTTGGTTGGCCAGGAGCTGGTTGGTGGCCCTGTTCCATGCCCCATGTCCCTGGTATGGCCATGGGGTTGAGCAGGAGAACTGGTGCTGGCATGGAGGTGCTCTTGCAGCATGCAGTAGGGTGCATCCCAGGCATCTTGCCTGAGTCAGGTGACCCACTTGCCCTGTCTTTCCAGGGTTTGGTGGCAGGGAGGGCCAAGGGTGCCCCATATCCATGTTGGGTCAGTGTTCAGCATGGATTCCATCACATGAGTATCACTTAGCTCCTTCCCCGCATTGATATGTGAGGCCCTGGTTTGACACATGTCCTCCTGTCCCTCTAGATGGTGAGCCTGGAGGAAGACTTGTGTTGGGCCCACAGGCCCCAGGCCAGGGTACATCAGCCAGGTGCTCAGCCCACGGTGCGCTGACGCTCCGACCCTTCCTGGTACCCTGGTCTCCGGCACTGAGCTGTGGTGACCATATCCAGGTCCCGCTAGATGCCTGTGTAGGGAGGCAGAGTGCCCTGGGTTGGGTCAATGATGAGAACCTTGTATTATCTTGAAGAGAGGTGATGACTTAAAAATCATGCTCAATAGGATTACGCAGAGGCCCAGCCTAGGTGAGAATTTTGAAAGAGGACACTGGGATCCTGAGGTCCCCAACAGGGCCACTGTATTTTGGGCTGGAGACCTGGAGATCCTGAAGGGCATCTGTGCTCCTCCCTGAGGCTGCCCATGCTCCATATTTGGAATTGGTGTTGGTGCTCCACTTCCCTGGGGGCAGGAAACGTGGGTGGCTATTCCCTGAGCCCCCTTTCTCCGCTTGTGTCTTTCAGTGAGCTCTTCCGAACAGATGGGCTCCCTGGCATTGACTGACATAGGTGAGTGGATCCTTCTGGGATTATGGGCCATGAGCCAGGCCGTGTGGGGTCCCCAAGGTTCAGCCTTTGAGTCACAAGGGTTGTCTCAGGCAGCCAACCTGATTTGCCACCTGGGAGAGATGGCTTCTCCAGGAGGGTGGCTTTTGTGGGAATTGGACCCAAGGAGGACACCTTCCCTCCTTGGGTCCTACTTGGGGGTGACAGTGTTCCAGGCAGGAAAGGGTTCCTTCTGCCCAGAATGTGATTTCTGGTGCAGCTTGGAGAGGGTACCTGTACTTGCCCCCACCACGCCCGGGGGCAGGCTTTGCCACTGCAGGTGTGCAGTGCCACGTGGCATCAGGGCCAGCCACCTTGGTTGGCTGTGACTTGACTGGTGGCCCATGCCTATGCCCAGTGTTCTCAGGGCTGCCCTGGGGTCATGCGGGGGAGCTGTTTTGGGCAGTGGAAGTGCTCTTGGGGCCTGTAGTATGGCACAGCCTGGGCATTTTGCCTGAGCCCAGTGAACTGCCTGACTTATCCTTCCTGGGTTTGGTGGCAGGGAGGGCCAAGGGTGCCCTACATTGGTGACAAGTCAGTATTTCACATGGATCTCATCACATGTGTCCATGGAGGGGGGCAAGCGTGAGCTGGCACTCATCCCATTCTCCCAATGGAGGGTGGTCACATGTCCTCCACCTGTGCCCCTAGATGGTAAGACTGAAGGAAGACTTGCATTGGGCCCGTTTTTCATGGGCCAGTGTCCATCAGCCAGGTGCTCAGCCCCCAGTGCACTGAAGATCCAGCCTATCCTGGCACCGTAGTCTCCTGCACTCAGCAGGAGTGCTGAGCACATCTGGGTTCCACTGGATGTTTTTTTGCAAGGAGGGGGGTTCCCTAGGTTGGGTCAATGATGAGAACTTTATATTGTCCTGAAGAGAGGTGATGACTTAAAAATCATGCTCAATAGGATTACGCTGAGGCCCAACCTAGGTGAGAATTTTGGAAGAGGATTATGGGATCCTGAGGTGCCCAACAAGGCCACTGTATTTTGGGCAGGAGACCTGGAGGCTCTGAAGGGCATCTGGAGGTGGCCCAACCTGTCTCTGCGCTCCTTCGTGACGCAGCCCAGGCTCCCTGTGTGGGATTGGTGTTGGTGTTCCAGTTCCCTGGCGTGAGGAACGTTGGTGGCTCCTTCCTAAGCTCCTGTTCTCACCTTGTGTCTTTCAGTGAGCTGTGCCACCCAGGAGGTACCCCTGGTATTGACTGGCATAGGTGAGTGGATCCTGCTGGGGACATTGGTCATGAGCCAGACTGTGTAGGGTCCCTGAGGTTTAACCTTTGAACCACAAGGGTTTTCTCAGGAAGTGGACCTGAATTTCCACCTGGGAGGGAAGGGTTCTCCTGGAGGGCAACTTTTTCTGGAATCAGACCCAAGGAGGACCCCTTCCCTGAAGCCCTGCATGGGTGATGATGGTCCAGGCAGGAAAGGATTCCTTCTGCCCAATGCAGGGCAGCACCCAGCTGAGATGCAGTGATCCAGTAAGGCCTGCAGAACTGCCCAGGCCATATGAGGGGGGCCAGAGGGGCTGCGGGGGGCCACAGGGGTAACAGGAGAGCTCTTGGTCCTTGGAGTGTGGTGCCTGAATGGACCCATGGGATTGGGTTGTGTAGATTCAAGGATCGCGCCCCACCCATGGCCCTGAATGCGACCTTTCCTGTTGAGCAATGGGCATCTCAGTGGGTGGGGGGGTGGTATTGTTTCCCTGGGGTTGGGTCTAGGTAGAACTCTGGCTGATACCTGGTGGTGCTGCAGATCAGCCCTGGGACACGTGGGCTTTGGGCCAAGGGATGGCCCGCATCCCGCTGGGGGTCACACTATCTCCAAGGTCAAGTGTCGTGAAAGGTGGCCCCCTGAAGTGAGAAGGCCTACTGTAGGGGGATCTGTCCCAGGATTGTGTTGCTCAGGCTGCTTCTGAGCCATGGCATCACATTCACAGTGGCAGGGTCTTGGGCCCGAGCATGGCAGAGGGCACCATGTCATTCTGGATTGGCCACGTATGGCCTAACTCCATGTGTTGGAGGTGTGCAGAGCATGGACGGTGACCCACCGGAGAAAGCACGTGGCCCTGCGTCCCAGGCTGTGATTTCTGGTGACGCTTGGAGAGGGTGTCTTGATCTGTGCTCACCATGCCCAGGGGCCAGGTCTGCAGCCTGAGCCCCATGTGGCATCTGGGTCAACCAGGGGCAGACTATGTGATAGCCAGGTCTGCAGCCTGAGCCCCATGTGGCATCTGGGTAAGCCAGGGGCAGACTGCAAAGCCAGGTCTGCAGCCTGAGCCACGTGTGGCATCTGGGTAAGCCAGGGGCAGACTGCGATAGCCAGGTCTGCAGCCTGAGCCCTGTGTGGCATCTGGGTAAGCTAGGGGCAGACTGCGATAGCCAGGTCTGCAGCCTGAGCCATGTGTGGCATCTGGGCCAGCCACCTTGGTTGGCTGTGAGCTGGCTGGTGGCCTTGGCCTGTGTCCAGTGGTGCCAGGGCGGCCCTGGGGTCATGTGGGGGAGCTATCTTGGGCAGTGGAGGTGCTGTTGGGGCCTGCAGTAGAGCACAGCCTGTGGGCATTTTGCCTGAGCCCAGTCACCTGCTTGCCCTGTTTCTCCAGGGTTTGGTGGCAGGAAGGGCCAAGGTTACCCTGCGTCCGTGACGACTGAGTAATTCACATGGATCTCATCATGTTTGTCCTTGGAGGGCAAGCAAATGTGGGCCCCTACCCCCACGGCCTTCCCCACATGGAGATCATTTTGGACACATATCCTCCTCCTGTCCCCCTAGGTGGTGAGACCGGAAGAAGACTTGCATTGGGCCCACTGTTCCTGGGCCAGAGTCAGCCAGCCTGGTTCCCAGCTCCAAGTGTGGTGAAGCTCAGGCTCTTCCTGGCACCCTTGGCTCCTGCACTGAGCTGGGGTGAGCATATCTGGGTTCCGCTGTTTGCATGTGAAGGGAGGGGGATGCCCTGGGTTGGGCCGATAATGAGAACCTTATATTGTCCTGAAGAGAGGTGATGACTTAAAAATCATGCTCCATAGTATTATGCTGTAGCTCAACCTAGGTGAGAATTTTGGAAAATGAGGCTGGAATCCTGAGATCCCTGGCAGGGCTACAATTATTTTGGGTTGGAGAACTCGAAGACCTGAAGGGCATCTTGGGGGCGCCGATCCTGTCTCTGTGCTCCTCCATGAGGCAGCCCATGCTCCCTTTACGGGCTTGGTGTCTGTGCTCTGCTTCCCCAGGGGCGGGGCAATTTGACGGCCCCTTCCTGAGCCCGCCTTCTTCCCTGTGTCTTTCAGTGAGCTCTTCCGTCCAGGTGGGCCCCTGGCTTTGAGCGGCATAGGTCGGTGCATCCTGTTGGGATCATGGGCCATGAGTGAGGCAGCATGGGGTCATCGAGAGTCAGCCTTCGGACCACTAGGGTTTTCTCAGGAAGCCAACCGATTACCCACCGGGAGGGATAGTTCCTCCAGGAGGATTGCTTCCTTGGGAATCTGACCCTAGGAGCATGCATTTCCTGAAGCCCTGCAGAGGTGATGGTGGTCCAGACAGGAAAGGGTTCCTTTAGCCCAATGTAGGGCAGTTCCCAGCTGAAACTCGGTGGGCAGGTCAGGCTCGAGGACTGCCCAGGCCACATGATGGGGGCCACTGGGGCTTTGGGGTGCCCTGGAGGTCACACTAGAATTCTTCCCCCAAGAGAGGTGGGTGATAGGGCTCACCCAGTCAGGCTGCGGAGATTCAAGGAATGCGCCCCACCCACGGCCCTGAATGGGACCAACCCTGTTGAGCAATGGACCATTTTAGTGGCGCTTCCTTGAGCCTTTTAGGGGGTGGCGCTGTTTCAATGCAGTTGGGTCAAAGCTGAACTCTGGCTGGTGCCTGGTGGTGTTGCAGGCCAACCCTGGTGCCCACATGGACTTTGGGCCAAAGGGGCAGTCATATCCCACTGGGGTCATCCCTTCCTTGAGATTCAGTGGCAGGAAGGGTGTTCTCCTGTGGTGGAAGACCTGCTGTCAAGGGACCTGTCCTGGGAATTTGCCACCCAGGCTGCTTCTGAGCCATGGAGTCACCTCCAGGGTGGCAGGATCTTGAGTCCAAGGAAAGGAGAGGACACCAGGTGGTTTCCGATTGGCCGAGTGTCACCGGGCTCTGTATGTGGGAGGTGGGCAAGGCATGGATGGGGACCCATCAGAGAAAGCATGTGGCTGTGGAGGCCCCCAGGCTTTGATTTCCTGTGCGTGCTTGCAGTGGGCACCAGGGCAGCCCTACCATGCCCAGGGGCAGGCTCGGTGACTGCCAGGTCTGGAGTGGGTCCTGGCATGAAGACCACCCTCCTTGGTTGGCCATGAGCAGGTTGGTTGCCCTAGCCGATGCCCTGTGGTCCTAGTGCGGCCCTGGGGTTGTTCGGGGGAGTCAGCGTGGGCAGTGGAGGTGCTCTCAAGGCCTGCAGTAGGGTGCAGCCCAGGCGTCTTGCCCAAGCCCAGAAACCCACTTGCCCTGTCTTTCCAGGGTTTGGTGGCAGGGAGGGCCAAGTGTGCCCCACATCCGAAATGGATCAGTGTTCTGCATGGATCCCATCACAAGGGTATCCCCTACCCACCTTCCCTGCATTGATACGTGAGGCCCTGGTTGGACACATGTCCTCTTCCTGTCCCTACAGATGGTGACCCTGGAGGAAGACTTGTGTTGGGCCTGCAGGCCCCAGGCCAATATCCGTCAGCCAGGTGCTCAGCTCCCAGTGCACTGAAGCTTGGATCCTTCTTGGCAACTTGGTGTCCAGCACTGAGCTGTGGTGAGCCCATCCGGGTCCTGCTGGATGCATGCACAGGGAGGGGGCTGCCCTGAGTTGGGTCAATGATGAGAACCTTACATTGTCCCGAAGAGAGGTGATGACTTAAGAATCATGCTCAATAGGATTATGCTGAGGCCCAGACTAGGTGAGAATTTTGGAAGAGGATGCTGGGATCCTGAGATCCCCGGCAGGGTCACTGTGTTTTGGGTTGGAGACCTGGAGGCCCTAAAGGGCATCTGGAAGGGGGCCCAACCCTGTCTCTGTGCTCCTCTGTGAGGCAGCCCAGGCTCTCTGTGTGGGCTTGGTGTTGGTGCTCTGGTTCCCCAGGGACAGGGCAGGTTGGCAGCTCCTTCCTGAGCCTTCGTTCTCCCTTTGTGTCTTTAGTGAGCTTTTCCACCCAGGTGGTCCCCCTGGCATTGACCAACATAGGTGAGTGCATCCTGCTGAGGACATGGGCTATTAGATAGTCGGTGTGGGGTCGCTGAGGTTCAGCCTTTGGGCCACAAGGGTTTTCTCAGGCAACCGACCTGAACTCCCACCTGGGAGAGATGGGTTCTCCAGGAGGGCAGCTTTTTTCGGAATCAGACCCAAGGAGGACACCTTCCCTGAAGCCCTACAGGGGTGATGGTGGTCCAGGCGGGAAAGGATTCCTTCTGCCCAACTCAGGGCCCAACACAGGGCAGCGCCCCCTTGAGAATTGGTGCTCTGGTAAGGCCTCAAGGACTGCCCAGGCCACATAAAGGAGGTCAGAGGGGCTACAGGGAACCACGGGGGTAAAAGGGGAGCTCTTGGCCCCCGGAGTGTGGTATGTGAATGGGCCCATTGGGTTGGGTTGCGGAGATTCAAGGATCGCATCTGACTCATGGCCCCGAATGACCATCCCTGTTGAGCAGTGGGTCATCCCAGTGGGTCTCCTGGAGCCTGGTGGGGGTTGGCGTTGTTTTCCTGGGGTTGGGTCAAGGTGGAGCTCTGGCTGGTACCTGGTGGTGCTGCAGGTCAGCCCTGGGACTCATGGGCTTTGGGCCAAGAGGCAGCCCACATCCCACTGGGGGTCATGAAGGGTGGCCTCCTGAGGTGGGAAGGCCTACTGTCGAGGCACCTAGACTGGGAATTGTTCCTCAGGCTGCTTAGGAGCCATGGTGTCACCTCCAGGGTGGTGGGATCTTGAGACTAAGCAAAGGAGGGGGCACCCGATTGGCCATGTGTGGCTGGCTCTGTGTCTGGGAGGTGTGTGGAGTATGGATGGGGACCCACCAGAGAAAGCAAGTGGCCCTGCAGTCCCAGGAGGTGATTTCTGGTGTAGGCTTGGAGAGGGTGCCTATATGTGCACCCACCATGCCCAGGAGCAGGCTGTGCCACTGCAGGGTCTGCAGTGACACCTGGCATATGGGCCAGCCTCCTTGGTTGGCTGTGACCTGGCTGGTCGCCCGTGCTTGTGCCCAGTGGTCAGGGCAGCTCTGAGTTAATGCAGGGGAGCCGTTTTGGGCAGTGGAGGTGCCCTCAGGTCCTACAGTATGGCACAGCCTGGGTGTTTTGCTCAAGCCCAGTGACCTGCCTGCCTTATCCTTCTCGGGTTCGGTGGCAGGGGGAACCAAGGGTGCCCTGCATCGGTGACAAGTCAGTATTTTGCATGGATCTCATCACGTGTCCATGGAGGACAAGCAAGCATGAGCTGGCACCAGCCACCCCCTTCTCTGCATGGAGGGTGGTCACGTGTTTCCCTAGATGATGAGACTGGAGGGAGACTTCCATTGGGCCCACTTTTCCTGGGCTAGTGTCCATCAGCCAGGTGCTTAGCCCCAGTGCCTTGAAACTCCGGCCCTTTCTGGCACCCGGTCTCCTGCACTGAGCTGTGGTGAGTACATCCGGGTTCCACTGGACGTTTGTGCGGGTAGGGTTTTTCTGTGTTGGGTCAATGATGAGAACCTTAAATTGTCCTGAAGAGAGGTGATGACTTAAAAATCATGCTCAATAGGATTACGCTGAGGCCCAGCCTAGGTGAGAATTTTGGAAGAGGATTATGAGATTCAGGCCACTGTATTTCGGGCTGGAGACCCGGAGGCTCTGAAGGGCATCTGGAGGTGGCCCAACCTATCTCTGTGCTCCTCCATGAGGCAGCTCAGGGTCCCCATGTGGGGTTGGTGGTGCTCTGGTTCCCTGGTGTGGGGAATGTTGGTGGCTCCTTCCTGAGCCCCTATTCTTGCCTTGTGTCTTTCAGTGAGCTCTTCCACCAAGGAGGGCCCCTTGGCATTGACTGGCATAGGTGAGTGGATCCTGCTGGGATCATTGGTCAGGAGCCAGACCGTGTGGGGTCCCCGAGGTTCAGCCTTTGGTCCACAAGGGTTTTCTCAGGGAGCAGACCTGAATTTCCACCTGGGAGGGAAAGCTTCTCTTGGAGGGTGGCTTTTTTGGGAATCTAACCCAAGGGGGACTCCTTCCTTGAAGCCCTACAGGGGTGATGGTGGTCCAGGCAGGAAAGGGTTCCTTCTGCCCAATGCAGGACAGCGCCCAGTTGAGACTTGGTACTCCAGTAAGGTCTCAGGACTGCCCAGGCCACATGAAGGAGGCCAGAGGGGCAATGGGCTGCCACTGGGGTAATAGGGGATCTCTTGGTCCCTGGAGTGTGGTGTGTGAATGGGGTTGGGTTGCGGAGATTCAAGGATCGCACCCCATCCATGACCCTGAATGCAACCATCCCTGTTGAGCAATGGGGCATCCCAGTGGGTTTCCTGGAGCCTGGTGTGGGGTGGTGTTGTTTCCCTGGGGTTGGGTCAAGGTGGAGCTCTGGGTGGTACCTGGTCGTACTGCAGATCGACCTTGGGACTCGTGGGCTTTGGGCCAAGGGACAACCACATCCTGCTGGGCGTCACCCTATCTCCGAGGTCAAATGTCCTGGAGGGTGGCCTCCTGAGGTGGGAAGCCCCATTGTTGAGGGACCTGTCCCAGGATTTTGTTGCTCAGGCTTCTTCTGAGCCATGGCATCACCTCCAGGGTGACAGGGTCTTGGGCCCAAGCAAAGGAGAGGGCACCATGTCGCTCTGAGTTGGCCAAGTGTAGCCTAGCTCTGTGGTGGGAGGTGTGCAGAGCATGGATGGTGACTCACCAGAGAAAGCACATGGCCCTGCAGCCCCAAGCTGCGATTTCCGGTGCATGTTGTAGAGGACGTCTTGATGAGCCCACCACACCCAGGGGCAGACTGCATGACTGCCAGGACTACAGTGGCACGTGGCATCTGGGCCAGCCTTCTTGGTTGGTCATGACCTGGCTAATGGCCCTGGCCCGTGCCCTGGGGTCATGCAGGGGAGCCCTCTTGGAGGGTGGAGGTGCTCTCAGGGCCTGCAGTATAGCACAGTCTGGGCATTTGGCCCGAGCCCAGTGACCTGCCTGCCTTGTCCTTCCTGGGTTTGGTGGCAGGGAAGGACAAGGGTGCCCCATGTTGGTGACAAGTCCATTTCTCACATGGATCTCATCACATGTCCACATGTCCGTGGAGGATGAACAAGTGAGAACTGACACCCGCTACCTCCTTCCCACATGGAGGTCATTTTGGACTCATGTCCTCCACCTCTCTCCCAGATGGTGAGACCGGAGGTAGACTTGCACTGGACCTGCTGTTCCTGGGCCAGTGGCCATTAGCCTGGTGCCCAGTCCCTGATGCGCTGAAGCTCAGGTCCTTCATGGCACACTGGTCTCCTGCACTGAGCTGTGGTGAGCACATCCGGGTCCCGCTGGAATCATGTGTGAGGTGGTTGGTCCCCTGGGTTGGGTCGATGATGAGAACCCTACATTGTCCTGAAGAGAGGTGATGACTTAAAAATCATGCTCAATAGGATTACGCTGAGGCCCAGCCTAGGTGAGAATTTTGGAAGAAGACACTGGGATCCCGAGATCCCTGGCAGGGCCACTGTATTTTGGGCTGGAGAACTCGAGGCCCTGAAGGGCAACTCAGGGGGCCCCATTGTGTCTCTGCATTCCTCTGTAAGGCAGCCCAGTCTAGCTGTGTGAGCTTGGTGTCTGGTTCCCTGGGGATGGGGCATATTGGGGGCTACTTCTTGAGCTGCCATTCTCCCCCATGTCTTTCAGTGAGCTCTTCTGCCCAGGTGGGGCCCATGACCTTAAGCAGCATAGGTGAGTGTATCCTGTTGGGGTCATGGTCCCTGAATGAGGCAACATGGGGCCACTGAGGGTCAGCCTTCGGGCCAGTAGGGTTTTCTCAGGGTGCCACCGGAGAGGGAACTTTTCTCCAGTAGCGTCGCTTCCTTGCGAATCTGACCCTAGGAGCACGCATTTCCTGAAGCCCTACAGAGGTGATGGACGTCCAGGCAGAAAGAGTTCCTTCAGCCCAACACAGAGCACCTCCCAGCTGAAACTCAGTAGGCTGGTCAGGCCTCGAGGACTGCCCAGGCCACATGAGGGGAGCAATACGGGCTCTGGGGCAGCCGGGGGTTCACGCTGGAGTTCTCCCTCCCTGGACAGTGGTGGGTGATTGGGGCATGTAGACAGGCCCCAGAGATTTAGGACTGCACCCTATCCGTGGCCCTGAGTGGGACCAACCCTGTTGAGTGATGGGCCGTCTTAGTGGTACCTCCTTGAGCCTGGTAGTGGGAGGCACTGTTTCAATGCAGTTGTGTCAAGGCTGAGCTCTGGCTGGTGCCTGGTGGTGCTGTAGGTGGCCCTGGAGGTTGTGGTCTTTGGGCCAAGGGGGCAACTCACATCCCGCTGGGGTCACCCCTTCCTTGAGATTCAGTGGCAGGAAGGGTGTCCTCCTGAGGTGGGAAGTCCTGCTGTCCAGGGACCTGTTCTGGGAATTTGCCCCACAGGTTGCTTCTGAGCCACGGGGTCACCTACAGGGTGGAAGGGTCTTGATCCCAAGGAAAGGAGAGGACACTATGTGGTTTCTAATTGGCCCAGTGTGGCCTGGCTCTGTGTGTGGGAGGTGTACGGCAAGATGAAGACCCACCAGAGAAAGCACGTGGGTCTGGAGGCCCCAAGCTTTGATTTCTGGTGTGTGCTTGGAGAGGGCACCAGGGTGGGTACCCACCATGCCCAGGGCAGGCTCTGTGACTGCCAGGTCTGCATTGGCTCCTGGTGTCAGGGTCAGACTCCTTGGTTGGCCATGAGCAGGTTGGTTGCTCTGATCCATGCCCCGTGTCCCAGTGCGGCCCTGGGGTTGTTCGGGGGAGCCGGCCTGAGCAGTGGAGGTGCTCTTGGGGCCTGCAGTAGGGCACTGCCCAGGGGTCTTGCCCCAGCCCAGTGACCCATATTCCCTGTCTTTCCAGGGTTTGGTGGCCAGGAGGGCCAATGGTGCCCCATTTCCATGATGGGTCAGTGTTCTGCATGGATTCCATCACATGGGCATCCCCTACCCACCTTCCCCACACTGATACATGACACCCTGGTTGGACACATGTCCTTCTGCTGTAACCCCAGATGGTGAGCCTGGAAGAAGAGTTGTGTTGGGCCCCCACAGGCCCCAGGCCAGTGTCCGTCAGCCTGGTGCTCATCCCCTCGGTGCATTAAAGCTCAGACCTTCCCTGGCACCCTGGTCTCCTGCATTGAGCTGTGGTGAGCACATCCAGGTTCTGCTAGATGCATGCGTGGGGAGGGGCTTGCCCTTGGTTGGGTCAATGATGAGAACCTTATATTGTCCTGAAGAGAGGTGATGACTTAAAAATCATGCTCAATAGGATTACGCTGAGGCCCAACCTCGGTGAAAATGTTGGAAGAGGACACTGGGATCCTGAGATCTCCCACAAGGCCACTGTATTTTTGGCTGGAGACCTGGAGGTCCTGAAGGGTATCTGGAAGGGGGCCCAACCCTGTCTCTGTGCTCTTCCTTGAGGCAACCCAGGCTACCTCTGCAGGCTTTGTATTGGTGCTCAGTTCCCTAGGACAGGGAACATTGGTGGCTCCTTCTGAGCCCCCATTCCTCCTTTGTGTCTTTCAGTGAGCTTTTCCTCCCAGACGGGCCCCCTGGAATTGACTGGCATAGGTGAGTGCATCCCACTGGGGTCATGGGCCATTAGCCAGGCCGTGTGGGGTCGCCGAGGTTCAGCCTTTGGGCCACAAGGGTTTTCTCAGGCAGCCAACCTGAATTCCCACCTGGGAGAGTCAGGTTCTCCAGGAGTGTGGTTTTTTTGGGAATTAGACCCAAGGAGGATACCTGAAGCCCTGCGGGGGTGACGGTGGTCCAGGCAGGAAAGGGTTCTGTCAGCCCCAGGCAAGGCAGCTCCTAGCTGAGACTCAGTGCTCGGGTCAGTTCTCAAGGACTGCCTGAACACGAGGGGGTCCAGAGGGGCTCTAGGTGCCAAGGGGGTCACATGGGAGCTCTCAGTCCCCGGAGTGTGGTGTGTGAATGGACCCTTATGGTTGGGTCTTGAGCATAAAAGGGTCGTGTCCCACCCATTGCCTGGAATGTGACCATCCCTATTGAGCAATATACCATCGCAGTGTGTCTCCTGGAGCCTGGTGGGAGCGGCGTTGTTTTCCTGGGGTTGGGTCAAGGCAGAGCTCTGACCCGTACCAGGTTGTGCTGCAGGTCCGCCCTGGGACTTGTGGGCTTTGGGTCAAGGGGCAGCCTGCATCCTGCTGCAGAGCACCCTATCTCTGAGATCAAGTGTCAGGAAGGGTGACCCCCTGAGATTGGAAAGTCAGCTGTCAAGGGACCTGTCCCAGGATTTTGTTGCTCAGGCTGCTTGAAATCCATTGTGTCACCTCCAGGGTGGTAGAGTTTTGGGCCCAAGCAATGGAGAGGGCACCATGTGACTCCAAATTGTTCAAGTGTGGCTGGCTCTGTGTGTGGGAGATATGCGGAATACAGATGGTGACCCACCAAAGAAAGCATGTGACTCAGGCTGTGATTTCCAATGTGTCATTTGAGAGGGCGCCAGTATGCACACCTCCCATACCCAGGGGTAGACTGTGTGACTGCCAGGTCTGCAGTGGTGCGTGGCATCTGGGCCAGCCTTCTTGGTTGGCCATGACCTGGCTAATGGCACTGGCCTGTGCCCAGTGGTCCCAGGGAAGCCCTGGGGTCATGCAGCAGAGCCCTCATGGGCTCTAGAGGTGTTCTCAAAGCCTGCAGTATGGCACAGCCTGGGCATTTAGCTTGAACCCAGTGACCTACCTGCCCCGTCCTTCCTGGGTTCATTGGCAAGCAGGGCCAAGGGTGCCCCGTGTTGGTGACAAGTCAGTATTTCACATGAATCTCATCACATGTATCCATGGAAGATGAGCAAGTATGAGCTGGCATGCCCTACCTCCTTCCCCACGGAGAGGTCATTTTGGACACATGTCCTCCAGCTCTCTCCCAGGCAGTGAGACCAGAGGAAGACTTGCATTGGGCCTCCTGTTCCTGGGCCAGTGGCCGTCAGTCTGTTGCCCGGCCCCACGATGTGCTGAAGCTCAGGCCCTTCCTGGTGCCCTGGTCTCCTGCACTGAGCTGTGGTGAGCACATCCGGGTTCTGCTGGAAGCATGCATGAGGAGGGGCGTCCCCTGGGTTGGGTCGATGATGAGAACCTTACATTGTCCTGAAGAGAGGTGATGACTTAAAAATCATGCTCAATAGGATTACGCTGAGGCCCAGCCTAGGTGAGAATTTTGGAAGAGGACACTGGGATCCCAAGATCCCCGGGAGGGTCACTGTATTTTGGGATGTAGAACTTGAGGCCCTGAATGTCATCTCAGGGATGCCCAGCCCTGTCTTTGTGCCCCTCTGGGAGGCAGCCCAGGCTCCCTGTGTGGGCTTGGTGTCTGGGCTCAGGTTGCCCGGGGATGGGGCATGTTGGCGGCTCCTTCCTGATCACGTGTTCTCCCCCTTGTCTTTCAGTGAGCTCTTCTGCCCAGGTTGGCCCCTGGCCTGAAGCAGCATAGGTGAGTATATCCTGTTGGGGTCATGGGTCATGAATGAGACAGCGTGGGGCCATTGAGGGTCAGCCTTCAGGCCACTAGGGTTTTCTCCGGGTGCCACTGGGAAGGGAACATTTCTCCAGTAGGGTCGCTTCCTTTGGAATCTGACCCTAGGAGCACTCATTTTCTGAAGCTTTGCAGGGGTGATGGTGGTCGAGGCAGGAAAGGGTTCCTGCAGCCCAACATAGAGCAGCTCCCAGCTAAAACTTGGTGGGCAGATCAGGGCTCCAGGACTGCCCAGGCCACATGACAGGGGCAACAGGGGCTCTAGGGCAGCCTGGGGGTTACACTGGAGTTCTCCCTCTCTGGACAGTAGTGGGTGATTGGGCCCACGCAGACAGGCCCTGGAGATTCAGGACTGCCCCCCATCCATGACCCTGAATGGGACCGACCCTGTTGAGTAATGGGCCATCCTAGTGGTACCTCCTTGAGCCTGGTAGGGGGAGGCACTATTTCAATGCAGTTGGATCAAGGCTGAGCTCTGGCTGGTGCCTGGTGGTGCTGTAGGCGGCCCTGGAAGTTGTGGTCTTTGGGCCAAGGGGGCAACTCACATCCCGCTGGGGTCACCCCTTCCTTGAGATTCAGTGGCAGGAAGGATGTCCTCCTGAGGTGGGAAGTCCTGCTGTCCAGGGACCTGTTCTGGGAATTTGCCCCACAGGTTGCTTCTGAGCCACGGGGTCACCTCCAGGGTGGTAGGGTCTTGATCCCAAGGAAAGGAGAGGACACCACGTGGTTTTTGATTGGCCCAGTGTGGCCTGGCTCTGTGTGTGGGAGGTGTAGGGCAAGATGAAGACCCACCAGAGAAAGCACGTGGGCCTGGAGGTCCCCAGGCTTTGATTTCTGGTGTGTGCTTGGAGAAGGCACCAAGGTGGGCACCCACCATGCCCAGGGCAGGCTCTGCGACTGCCAGGTCTGCATTGGCTCCTGGTGTCAGTGCCAGACTCCTTGGTTGGCCCTGAGCAAGTTGGTGGCCCCGACCCGTGCCCCATGGTCCCAGTGCAGCCCTAGGGTTGTTCAGGGGAGCTAGTCAGAGCAGTGGAGGTGCTCTTGGGGCCTGCATTAGGGCACAGCCCAGGCATCTTGCCCCAGCCCAGTGACCTACATTCTCTGTCTTTCCAGGGCTTGGTGGCCGGGAGGGCCGATGTTACCCTGTGTCCGTATTGGGTCGGTATTCTGCATGGATTCTATCACATGGGCATCCCTACCCAACTACCCACACTGATATGTGAGGCCCTGGGTGGACATGTGTCCTTCTTCTGTCACCCCAGATGGTGAGCCTGGAAGAAGACTTCTGTTGGGCCCCAACAGGCCTCAGGGCAGTGTCCGTCAGCCTGGTGTTCATCCCCTGGTGTGTTGAAGCTCAGACCCTCCCTGGCACCCTGGTCTCCTGCATTGAGCTGTGGTGAGCACATCCAGGTTCTGCTGGATGCATGCGTGCGGAGGGGCTTGCCCTTGGTTGGGTCAATGATGAGAACCTTATATTGTCTTGAAGAGAGGTGATGACTTAAAAATCATGCTCAATAGGATTACGCTGAGGCCCAACCTAGGTGAGAATGTTGAAGAGGACACTGGGATCCTGAGATCTCCAACAGGCCCACTGTATTTTGGGCTGGAGACCTGGAGGTCCTGAAGGGCATCTGGAAGGAGGCCCAACCCTGTCTCTGTGCTCTTCCTTGAGGCAACCCAGGCTACCTCTGCAGGCTTTGTGTTGGTGCTCAGTTCCCTAGGGCAGGGAACATTGGTGGCTCCTTCTGAGTCCCCATTCCTCCCTTGTGTCTTTCAGTGAACTTTTCCTCCCAGGCGGGCCCCTGGCATTGACTGGCATAGGTGAGTGAATCCTGCGGGGGTCATGGGCCATTAGCCAGGCCATGTGGGTTGGCTGAGGTTCAGCCTTTGAACCAGAAGGATTTTCTCAGGCAGCCGCCCTGAATTCCCACCTGAGAGAGATGAGTTCTCCAGGAGTGTGGCTTTTTTGGGAATTAGACCCAAGGAGGATACCTGAAGCCCTGCGGGGGTGACGGTGGTCCAGGCAGGAAAGGGTTCTGTCAGCCCCAGGCAGGGCAGCTTCTAGCTGAGACTCAGTGCTCGGGTCAGTTCTCAAGGACTGCCTGAACACGAGGGGGTCCAGAGGGGCTCTGGGTGCCAAGGGGGTCACATGGAGCTCTCAGTCCCCGGAGTGTGGTGTGTGAATGGACCCTTATGGTTGGGTCTTAGAGATACAAGGATTGCGCCCCACCCATGGCCCTGAATGCGACTGTCCCTATGAGCAGTGTACCATCCCAGTGTGTCTCCTGGAGCCTGGTGGAAGCGGCATTGTTTTCCTGGGGTTGGGTAAGGCGGAGCTCTGGCCTGTATGTGGTTGTGCTGCAGGTCAGCCCTGGGACTCATGGGCTTTGGTTTAAGGGGCAGCCCTCATCCTGCTGCGGATCACCCTATCTCTGAGATCAAGTGTCAGGAAGGGTGGCCCCCTGAGATGGGAAGTTCAACTGTCGAGGGACGTGTCCCGATATTTTATTGCTCAGGCTGCTTGGAATCCATTATGTCACCTCCAGGGTGGTGGAGTTTTGGGCCCAAGCAATGGAGAGGGCACCATGTGACTCCCGATTGTTTAAGTGTGGCTGGCTCTGTGCGTGGGAGATATGCAGAATACGGATGGTGACCCACCAAATTTGCATGTGGCTCAGGCTGTAATTTCCAGTGCGTCATTGGAAAGGGTGCCTGTACACACGCCCCCCATGCCCAGGGGTAGGCTATGCGACTGCCAGGTCTGCAGTGGTGCATGGCATCTGGGCCAGCCTTCTTGCTTGGCCATGACCTGGCTAATAGCACTGGCCTGTGCCCAGTGGTCCCAGGCATGCCCTGGGGTCATGCAGCAGAGCCCTCTTGGGCAGTGGAGGTGCTCTCAAAGCCTGCAGTATGGCACAGCCTGGGCGTTTAGCCGGAGCCCAGTGACCTACCTGCCTGTCCTTCCAGGGTTCGGTGGCACACAGGGCCAAGGGTGTCCATGTCAGTGACAAGTCAATATTTCACGTCGATATCATCATATGCATCCATGGAGGATGAGCAAGTATGAGCTGGCATGCCCTACCTCCTTCCCCAAGGAGAGGTCATTTTGGATGCATGTCCTCCAGCTCTCTCCCAGGTGGTGAGACCAGAGGAAGACTTGCTTTGGGTCTGCTGTTCCTGGGCCAGTGGCCATCAGACTCTTGCCCAGCCCCTGATAAGCTGAAGCTCAGGCCCTTCCTGGTGCCCTGGTCTCCTGCACTGAGCTATGGTGAGCACATCCAAGTTCTGCTGGATGCATGCATGGGGAGGGGCTTGCCCTTGGTTGGGTCGATGATGAGAACCTTATATTGTCCTGAAGAGAGGTGATGACTTAAAAATCATGCTCAATAGGATTACGCTGAGGCCCAGCCTAGGTGAGAATTTTGGAAGAGGACACTGGGATCCCGAGATCCCCAGCAGGGTCACTGTATTTTGGGATGTAGAACTTGAGGCCCTGAAGCTCATCTCAGGGGTGCCCAGCAACGTCTCTGTGCCCCTCTGGGAGGCAGCCCAGGCACCCTGTGTGGGCTTGGTGTCTGGGCTCAGGTTGCCCGGGGATGGGGCATATTGGCTACTCCTTCCTGAGCCCGTGTTCTCCCCCATGTCTTTCAGTGAGCTCTTCTGCCCAGGTTGGCCCCTGGCCTGAAGCAGCATAGGTGAGTATATCCTGTTGGGGTCATGGGTCATGAATGAGACAGCGTGGGGCCATTGAGGGTCAGCCTTCAGGCCACTAGGGTTTTCTCCGGGTGCCACTGGGAAGGGAACATTTCTCCAGTAGGGTCGCTTCCTTTGGAATCTGACCCTAGGAGCACTCATTTTCTGAAGCTTTGCAGGGGTGATGGTGGTCGAGGCAGGAAAGGGTTCCTGCAGCCCAACATAGAGCAGCTCCCAGCTAAAACTTGGTGGGCAGATCAGGGCTCCAGGACTGCCCAGGCCACATGACAGGGGCAACAGGGGCTCTAGGGCAGCCTGGGGGTTACACTGGAGTTCTCCCTGCCTGGACAGTGGTGGGTGATTGGGCCCACACAGACAGGCCCCGCAGATTCAGGACTGCGCCCCATCCATGATCCTGAATGGGACCAACCCTGTTGAGTAATGGGCCATCCTAGTGGTACCTCCTTGAGCCTGGTAGGGGGAGGCACTATTTCAATGCAGTTGGATCAAGGCTGAGCTCTGGCTGGTGTCTGGTAGTGCTGTAGGCGGCCCTGGAAGTTGTGGTCTTTGGGCCAAGGGGGCAGCTCACATCCCGCTGGGGTCACCCCTTCTTTGAGATTCAGTGGTGTGAAGGGTGTCCTCCTGAGGTGGGAAGTCCTGCTGTCCAGGGACCTGTTCTGGGAATTTGCCCCACAGGTTGCTTCTGAGCCACGGGGTCACCTCCAGGGTGGCAGGGTCTTGATCCCAAGGAAAGGAGAGGACACCACGTGGTTTCTGATTGGCCCAGTGTGGCCTGGCTCTGTGTGTGGGAGGTGTAGGGCAAGATGAAGACCCACCAGAGAAAGCACATGACCCTGGAGGCCCCCAAGCTTTGATTTCTGGTGTGTGCTTGGAGAGAGCACCAGGGTGAGCACCCACCATGCCCAGAGAAGGCTCTGTGACTGCCAGGTCTGCATTGGCTCCTGGTGTCACGGCCAGATGCGTTGCTTGGCCATGAGCGGTTGGTTGCTCTGACCTGTGCCCCGTGGTCCCAGTGTGGCCCTGGGGTTGTTTGGGGAAGCCGGCCTGAGCAGTGGAGGTGCTCTTGGGGCCTGCAGTAGGGCATGGCCCAGGCATCTTGCCCCAGCACCGTGACCCACATTGACTGTCTTTCCAGGGTTTGGTGGCCGGGAGGGCCAAGGGTGCTCCACGTCCGTGTTGACTCAGTGTCTGCATGGATTCCATCACATGGGCATCCCCTACTCACCTTCCCCACACTGATATGTGAGGCCCTGGTTGGACACATGTCCTTCTTCTGTCCCTATGGATGGTGAGCCTGGAGGAAGACTTGTATTGGGCCCCCACAGGCCGCAGGCCAGTGTCCTTCAGCCTGGTGCTCATCCCCCAGTATGCTGAAGCTCAGATCCTCCCTGGCACCCTGGTCTCCTGCACTGAGCTATGGTGAGCACATCCAAGTTCTGCTGGATGCATGCATGTGGAGGGGCTTGCCCTTGGTTGGGTCAATGATGAGAACCTTATATTGTCCTGAAGAGAGGTGATGACTTAAAAATCATGCTCAATAGGATTACGCTGAGGCCCAACCTAGGTGAGAATGTTGGAAGAGGACATTGGGATCCCAAGATCTCCAACAGGGCCACTGTATTTTTGGCTGGAGACCTGGAGGCCCTGAAGGGCAGCTGGAAGGAGTCCCAACCCTGTTTCTGTGCTCTTCCTTGAGGCAACCCAGGCTACCTCTGCAGGCTTGGTGTTGATGTTGCAGTTCCCTGGGGCCAGGAAACATTGGTGGCTCCTTCCTGAGCCCCCATTCCTCCCTTGTGTCTTTCAGTGAGCTTTTCTTCCCAGGCGGGCCCCCTGGAATTGACTGGCATAGGTGAGTGAATCCTGTGGGGGTCATGGGCCATTAGCCAGGCCGTGTGGGGTCGCTGAGGTTCAGCCTTTGAGCCAGAAGGGTTTTCTCAGGCAGCCAATGTGAATTCCCACCTGGGAAAGATGGGTTCTCCAGGAGGGTGGCTTTTTTGGGAATTAGACCCAGGAAGGATACCTGAAGCCCTGCGGAGGTGACGGTGGTCCAGGCAGGAAAGGGTTCTGTCAGCCCCAGGCAAGGCAGCTTCTAGCTGAGACTCAGTGCTCAGGTCAGTTCTCAAGGACTGCCTGAACACGAGGGGGTCCAGAGGGGCTCTAGGTGCCAAGGGGGTCACATGGGAGCTCCCAGTCCCTGGAGTGTGGTGTATGAATGGACCCTTAGGGCTGGGTCTTGGAGATACAAGGATCGCACCCCACCCATGGCCCTGAATGTGACTGTCCCTATTGAGCAATGGGCCATCCCAGTGTGTCTCCTGGAGCCTGGTGGGAGGCGGCGTTGTTTTCCTGGGGTTGGGTCAAGGCAGAGCTCTGGCCTGTATGTGGTTGTGCTGCAGGTCAGCCCTGGGACTCGTGCGCTTTGGGTCAAGGGGCAGCCCGCATGGCACTGGGGATCACCCCATCTCTGATATCAAGTGTCAGGAAGGGTGGCTTCCTGAGAAGGGACGGCCCGCTGTCGAGGGACCTGTTCCAGGATTTTGTTGCTCAGGCTACTTGAAATCCATTGTGTCACCTCCAGGGTTGTGGAGTTTTGGTCCCAAGCAATGGAGAGGGCACCATGTGGCTCCCGATTGTTCAAGTATGGCTGACTGTGTGTGGGAGACATGCGGAGTAATGGTGGAGACCCACCAAATTTGCATGTGAGTCAAGCTGTCATTTCCAGTGCGTGCGTGGAGAGGCCACCTGTACACACGCCCCCCATGCCCAGGCTCTGCGACTGCCAGGCATGGCATCTGGGCCAGCCTTCTTGGTTGGCCATGACCTGGCGAATGGCCCTGGCCCGTGCCCAGTGGTCCCAGGGAAGCCCTGGGGTCATGCAACAGAGCCATCTTGGGCAGTGGAGGGGCTCTCAAAGCCTGCAGTATGGCAAAGCCTGGGCGTTTTGCCTGAGCCCAGTGACCTACCTGCCCTGTCCTTCTAGGATTCATTGGCAAGCAGGCCCAAGGGTGTCCCGTGTCGGTGATAAGTCAGTATTTCACATGGATTTCATCACATGTTCCTTGGAGGATGAGCAGGTGTGAGCTGGCATGCCCTACCTACTTCCCCACGTGGAGATCATTTTGGACACATGTCCTCCAGCTCTCTCCCAGGTGGTGAGACCGGAGGAAGACTTGCGTTGGGCCTCCTGTTCCTGGGCCAGTGGTCATCAGCCTGTTGCTCAGTCCCTGATAAGCTGAAGCTCAGGCCCTTCCTGGCACTCTGGTCTCCTGCACTGAGCTGTGGTGAGCATATCTGGGTCCCACTGGATACATGCGTGAGGTGGTTGGTCCCCTGAGTTGGGTCGATGATGACAACCTTATATTGTCCTGAAGAGAGGTGATGACTTAAAAATCATGCTCAATAGGATTACGCTGAGGCCCAGCCTAGATGAAAATTTTGGAAGAAGACGCTGGGATCGCAAGATTTCTGGCAGCACCACTGTATTTTGGGCTGGAGAACTTGAGGCCCTGGGGGGCATCAGGGTGCCCAGCCCTGTCTCTGTGCCCCCATGTGAGGCAACCCAGGCTCCCTCTGTGGGCTTGGTGTCTGGGCTCTGGTTCCCCAGGGATGGGGCATGTTGGCGGCTACTTCCTGACCCCGTGTTCTCCCCCATGTCTTTCAGTGAGCTCTTCTGCCCAGGTGGGACCCATGGCCTTAAGTGGCATAGGTGAGTGTATTCTGTTAGGATCATGAGCCATGAGTGAGGAAGCTTGGGGCCATTGACAGTCAGCCTTCCGACCCCTAGGGTTTTCTCAGGGTGCCACCGGGGACTGAACGTTTCTTCAGTAGGGTCACTTCCTTGGGAATCTGACCCTAGGAGCACGCATTTCCTGAAGCCCTGCAGAGGTGATGGTGGTCCAGGCAGAAAAGGTTCCTTAAACCCAACATAAAGCAGCTCCCAGCTGAAACTTGGTGGGCAGGTCAGGGCTCAAGGACTGCCCAGGACACATGAAAGGGGCAATTGCGGCTCTGGGGCAGCCTGGGGGTCACGCTGGAGTTCTTCCTCCCCGGACAGTGGTGGTTGATTGAGCCCATGCAGATAGGCCCTGGAGATTCATCACTGCACCCCATCCATGGCCCTGATCAGACCGACCCTATTGAGTGATGGGCCATCTTAGTGGTACCTCCTTGAGCCTGGTAGGGGGAGGCACTGTTTCAATGCAGTTGGATCAAGGCTGAGCTCTTGCTGGTACCTGGTGGTGCTGTAGGCAGCCCTGGAGGTTGTGGTCTTTGGGCCAAGGGGGCAGCTCATGTCCCGCTGGGGTCTCCTCTTCCTTGAGATTCAGTGGTGAGAAGGGTGTCCTCCTGAGGTGGGAAGTCCTGCTGTACAGGGACCTGTTCTGGGAATTTGCCCCACAGGCTACTTCTGAGCCACAGGGTCACCTCCAGGGTGGCAGGGTCTTGATCCCAAGGAAAGGAGAGGACACCATGTGGTTTCTGATTGGCCCAGTGTAGCCTGGCTCTGTGTGTGGGAGGTGTAGGGCAAGATGAGGACCCACCAGAGAAAACATGTGGCCCCGGAGGCCCCCAGGCTTTGATTTCTGGTGTGTGCTCGGAGAGGGCACCAGGATGGGTACTCACCATGCCCAAGGCAGGCTCTGTTACTGCCAGGTCTGCATTGACTCCTGGTGTTAGGGCCAGACTCGTTGGTTGGCCATGAGCAGGTTGGTTGCCCTGACTCATGCCCCAGAGTCCCAGTGCGGCCCTGGGGTTGTTTGGGGGAGCCGGCTCGAGCAGCGGAGGTGCTCTTGGGGCCTGCAGTAGGGCACAGCTCAGGCATCATGCCCCAGCCCAGTGACCCACTTCCGTGTCTTTCCAGGATTTGGTGGCCGGGAGGGCCAATGTTCCCCCGTGTCCATGATGGGTCAGTATTCTGCATGGATTCCATCACATGGGCATCCCCTACCCACCTTCCTCACACTGATATGTGAGGCCTTGGTTGGACACATGTCCTTCTCCTGTCACCCCAGATGGTGAACCTGGAGGAAGACTTGTGTTGGGCCCCCACAGGCCCCAGGCCAGTGTCCGTCAGCCTGGTGCTCATCCGCTGGTGTGTTGAAGCTCAGACCCTCCCTGGCCCCCTGGTATCCTGCACTGAGTTGTAGTGAGCACATCCGGGGTCTGCTGGAATCATGTGCGAGGTTGTTGATCCCCTGGGTTGGGTTGATGATGAGAACCTTATATTGTCCTGAAAAGAGGTGATGACTTAAAAATCGTGCTCAATAGGATTATGCTGAGGCCCGGCCTAGATGAGAATTTTGGAAGAGGATGCTGGGATACCAAGATCCCTGGCAGGGCCACTAGTCACTGTATTTTGTGCTGAAGAACTTGAGGCCCTCAAGGGCATCTCAAGGGGACCCAGCCATGTCTCTGTGCCCCTCCATGAGGCAGCCCAGGCTCACTGTGTGGGCTTGGTGTCCGGGCTATGTTTCCCCAGGGATGGGGCATGTCGGTGGCTCCTTCCTGAGCCCATGTTCTCCCCCGTGTCTTTCATGAGCTCTTCTGCCCAGGTGGGGCCCAGGGCCTTAAGCGGCATAGGTGAGTGTATCCTGTTGGGGTCATAGGACATGAATGAGGCAGCGTTGGGCCATTGAGGGTCAGCCTTTAGGCCACTAGGGTTTTCTCAGGGTGCCAACCTATTTCCCACTGGGGAGGGAACATTTCTCCAGTAGGGTTGCTTCCTTGGGGCTCTGACCCTAGAAGCGTGCATTTCCTGAAGCCCTGCAGGGTGATGGTGGTCCAGGCAGGAAAGGGTTCCTTCAGCCCAACATAGAGCAGCTCCCAGCTGAAATTCTGTGGGCTGGTCAGGCCTTGAGGACTGCCCAGGCACATCATGGGGGACACAGAAGCTCTGGGGCTCCCTGGGGGTCACACTAGAGTTCTCCCTCCCTGAAGAGTGGTCGGTGATTGGGCCCACATAGGCAGGCAGTGGAGATTCAAGGAATGCGCCCCACCTATGGCCCTGAATGGGACCGACCCTGTTGAGTAATCGCCATCTTAGTGGCACCTCCTTGAGCCTGTTGGTGGGGGTGCTGTTTCAGTGAGGTTGAGTCAAAGCTGAGCTCGCCTGGTACCTGGTGGTGCTGCAGGCCGGCCCTTCTTTGGGCCAAGGGGACAGCTCGTGTCCCACTGGGGTCATCCCTTCCTTTAGGTCCAGTGGTGGGAAGGGTGGACTCCTGCGATGGGAAGGCCGGCTGTTCAGGGACCTGTCCTGGAAATTTGCCACACAGGCTGCTTCTGAGTCATGGGGTCACCTCCAGGGTGGTGGGGTCTTGAGCCCAAGAAAAGGAGGACATCATGTGATTCCTGATTGGCCAAGACTCCTTGGTTGGCCAGGAGCAGGTTGGTTGCACTGGCCTATGCCCCATGGTCCTGGTGTGGCCCTGGGGTTGTTCTGGGGAGCCAGTTCAGGCAGTGGAGGTGCTCTCAGGGCCTGCAGTAGGGTGCAGCCCAGACATCTTGCCCCAGCCCAGTAACCCACTTGCTCTGTCTTTCTAGGGTTTGGTGGTCGGGAGGGCCAATGGTGCCCTGTGTCCATGTTGGGTCAGTGTTCTGCATGGATCCCCAACACACGGGTATCCCCTACCCACCCTCCCTGCACTGATATGTGAGGCCCTGGTTGGACACATGTCCTCCTCCTGTCCCTCCAGATGGTGATCCTGGAGGAAGACTTGTGTTGAGTCCCCACAGGCCCCAGGCCAGTGTCTGCCAACCTGGTGCTCATCCCCTGGTGTGCTGAAACTCGGACCCTCCCTGGCACCCTGGTCTCCTGCACTGAGCTGTGGTGAGCACATCCAGGTTCTGCTGGAGGCATGCTTGGGGTGGGGGTTGCCCTTGGTTGGGTCGATGATGAGAACCTTATATTGTCCTGAAGAGAGGTGATGACTTAAAAATCATGCTCAATAGGATTACGCTGAGGCCCAGCCTAGGTGAGAATCTTGGAAGAGGACGCTGGGATTCCTGGAATGACTGCTGTATTTTGGGCTGGAGACCTGCAGGCCCTGAAGGCCATCAGGAAGGTCCCACCCTGTCTTTGTGCTCCTCTGTGAGGCAGCCCAGGCTCCCTGAGGGGGCTTGGTGTTGAGGCTCCTATTCCTCAGGGGTGGGGCTGGTTGGTGGCTCCTTCCTGAGCCCCCATTTTCCCGTTGTGTCTTTCAGTGAGCTCTTCCACCCAGTGGGCCCCTTGGCATTGACTGGCATAGGTGAGTGGATCCTGCTGGTGTCATGGGCCATGAACCAGGCCATGTGGGGTCACCAAGGGTCACCCTTTGGGATAAGAGGGTTTCCTCAGGGAACCAACCTGAATTCCCATCAGAGAGGCATCAGTTCTCCAGGAGGGCCGCTTTTTTGGGAATTGGACCCAAGGAGAATACCTTCCCTGAACTCTATAGCAGTGACGGTGGTCCAGGCAGGAAAGGGTTCCTTCAGCCCCACCCATGGCAGTGCTCGGTTGAGACTCAGTGCTCAGGTCAGGCCTGAAGGGAGTTAGAGGGGAGCTGTTTGTCCCTGGAGTGTGGTGCATGAATCTGCCCTTGGGGTTGGGTCATGGAGATTCAAGGATGGTGCCTCGCTCATGGCCCTAATTGGAATCGTCCCTGTTGAGAAATGGGCCTTTCCAATGGGCCTCCTGGAGCCTGGTAGGGGGTAGTGATTTATTTCCCTGAGGTTGAGTCATGGATGGGAACCCACCATAGAAAGCATGTGGCTCTGGAGGCCTCCAGGCTTTGATTTCTAGTGCCTGCTTGGAGTGGGCACCAGGGCCAGTGCCCACCATGCCCAGGGGCAGGCTCTGCGACTGCCAGGTCTGCACTGGCTCCTGGCATCAGGACCAGCCTCCTTGGTTGACCATGAGCTGCTTGGTTGCCCTGGCCCATGCCCCGTGGTCCTGGTGCAGCCCTGGGGTTTTTTGGGAGAGCTGGCCCAGGCAGTGGAGGTGCTCTTGGGGCCTGCAGTAGGGTGCAGCCCAGGCATCTTGCCTAATCCCAGTGACCCGCTTGCCCTGTCTTTCCAGGGTTTTGTGGCAGGGAGGGCGAAGGGTGCCCTGCATCTGTGATGGGTCAGTGTTCCACATGGATCCTATTACGTGGGTCCATGGAGGATGAGCATGTGTGAGCCGGCACCCCCTTCCCACTTCTTCTCATGGAGCAGTGAGGCCCTGTTTGGACAGCTGTCCTCCTCCTGTCCCAGGAGAGAGTAAGCCCGGCTGGTCCCGGGACAGTGTCTGTCAGCCAGGTGCGCAGCCTTTGGTGTGCTAGAGCTTGGGCTTTTCTTGGCAGCCTGGTGTCCTGCATTGAGCTGTGGTGGGCTTGTCCAGGTCCCACTGGTTACCTGCACGGCAACGGGAGTGCCCTTGGTTGGGTCGATGATGAGAACCTTATTTTGTCTTAAGAAGAGGTTATGTGATGGGTGTTGCGGCAGCTCTTTGTAGTTCATTTTCTTCAGTGCTTTTTGTGTGTTCTCTTTGTGTATTCTTTTCCCTTTGTGTGTTTTACTTTCATAAAGGCAGCAGCAAATGTTTTATGGGTGGTGGTACTTTTCATTTTTATTTACTTCCTTTTTTGATAGTGTTTTAGTTGGAATAGACAATCTCATTGTAGTTTTTCAGAAAGATGCTTTTTTTCTGTACATTATATGATTGCATATAATTTATCCAGTTTTTTTTTAAAAAAAAAAAACTGGGGACTACAGTCGAATGCACTGCCCATTTTATTGAAAAAGATTGTATGGAAATCCAAAGATGAGAAAGTAGACAAGCACAGCAGAAGACATTTATTTTGATATAACCACAGAAATTCATCGATATGACTTTATCATATTGATGGTTTTTCATAAAAATATGAAATCTTTTGATAATGGATTGTCTCATTTGTGTTTCTCCTTATATCATGTTTTGCCATCAATACAAATTGCAATGCTTAGAAATTTAAAGAATACTTTCTGAAGTGGAAGATCTAGCTAAAGAATTAGATTGGTATTGGCTGAAACGTTGCAGTAATCACATGATAGGCTTAATGCAACATGAGTTCCATGCTGAGTGCTCTAAGGTAGAAAGTAGGTAACAAGGAATAACAGGTAAGTAATGAAAGTCAGGAGAAGGAAACTCTAGGATAGAATCATTAGAAAAGGCTTGATGTCAATAGCAGTCTGTAGAATTTACAGCCTATAGAATTTACACTAAGTGCCTTTTTCTGTGCTCATCAATGCTCTGCTTGTGTTGTAGGAGAAGTCAGTTCCCTTGAAGAAATGTAAATACAAATTTCCAAATTGCAATGCAGAGGAAAAAAAGAATGAGAAAGTAAAGAATATCCAAGAACTCTGGAAGCATTTCAAAAAGTGTAAAGATGCATAATGAGAATGTCAGAAGAATAAGGAGATAAAGGGAAAGAAATATTTGACACAACAATGACTTGAGCATTTTCTAAAATTAATGATGGACAGAAACCCACATGTTCAGGAAGCTCAGAGAACATTATGCAGAAGAAAAATATTTTACAAATCAACACCTTTGCATTTCATATTTAAAGTCCAGAAAATCATAGACTAAGGGAAAATTTTGATAGGAGCAATAGGAAGAAAACAATCTTACCTATGGAGCAGCAAGAATAAATATTGCTTTGAAATTATCTTCAGAATCCATGAAAGCAAGACGTGAGTCAGGGTGAAATACTTAATGTTAAAAGTAAAAAACAAAAAAATCTACCAACTTTGAATTTTCTGTTCATCAAAATTATTCTTCAAAAGGAGAAATACTCTCTGAGACCAACAAAAATTGAGAGAACTTCTTGCCACTACACCAATCTTTTAATAAACATAAAAAGAAATTCTTCAGAAAGGAAAAAAAATGACATAGGTCAGAAAATCTAATTTACATAAAGAAAGGAAAAGCATAGGAGAAGAAATATATGAAGAAAAATTAAATATATATATTTTTTGATTCATAATTGATCTTTCAACAATTTGTTCAAAATAATAACAGGATTATATTTGGTGATTATAGGTTATAGATAAGTGAAATGAATGACAGCAATATTATAAGTCATCTGGTTCCAAGATGGCTGAATAGGAACAGCTCCCGTCTACAGCTCCCAGCGTGAGTGACACAGAAGATGGGTGATTTCTGCATTTCCAACTGAGGTACCAGGTTCATCTCACTGGGGTTTGTTGGACAGTGGGTGCAGCCCACGCCATGTGAGCTGAAGCAGGATGGGGCATCACCTCACCTGGGAAGCGCAAGAGGTCAGGGAATTCCCTTTCCTAGCCAAAGGAAGCTGTGACAGACGGTACCTGGAAAATCGGGACGCTCCCACCCTAATATTGTGCTTTTCCAATGGTCTTAGCAGACGGCACACCAGGAGATTATATCCCACACCTGGCTCAGAGGGTCCCATGCCCACGAAGCCTCACTCACTGCTAGCACAGCAGTCTGAGATCGAACTGCAAGGTGGCAGTCAGGCTGGAGGAGTGGCATCCAGCATTGCTGAGGCTTGAGTAGGTAAACAGAGCGGTTGGGAAGCTCGAACTGGGTGGAGCCCACCATAGGTCAAGGAGGCCTGCCTGCCTCTGTAGACTCCACTTCTGTGGGCAGGGCATAGCTGAACAAAAGGCAACCGAAACCGAAACTTCTGCAGACTTAAATGTCCCTGTCTGACAGATTTGAAGAGAGTAGTGGTTCTCCCAGCATGGAGTTTGAGATCTGAGAATGGACAGACTGCCTCCTCAAGTGGGTCCCTGACCTCCGAGTAGCCTAACTGGGAGACACCTCTCAGTAGGGTCCGACTGACACCTCATACAGCCAGCTGCCCCTCTGAGATGAAGCTTCTAGAAGAAGGATCAGGCAGCAACATTTGTCGTTCTGCAATATTTACTGTTCTGCAGCCTCCAATGGTGATACCCAGGCAAACAGGGTCTGGAGTGGACCTCCAGCAAACTTCAACAGACCTGCAACCGAGGGCCCTGACTGGTAGAAGGAAAAATAACAAACAGAAAGGACGTCCATACCAAAACCCCATCGGTACATCACCATCATCAAACACCAAAGGTAGACGAAAACACAAAGATGGGGAGAAACCGGAGCAGAAAGACTGAAAATTCTAAAAATCAGAGCGCTTCTTCTCCTCCAAAGGAATGCAGCTCCTCGCCAGCAGTGGAACAAAGCTGGATGGAGAATGACATTGACAAGTTGACAGAAATAGGCTTCAGATGATCAGTAATAATAAACTTCTCTGAGCTAAAGGAGGATGTTCAAACCCATCACAAAGAAGCTAAAAACCTTGAAAAAAGAATAGACGAATGGCTAACTAGAATGAACAGCATAGAGAAGACCTTAAATGACCTGATGGAGCTGAAAACCATGGCATGAGAACTATGTGACAAATGCATAAGCTTCAGTAGCTGATTCAATCAAGGGGAAGAAAGGCTATCAGTGATTGAAGATCAAGTGAATGAAATGAAGGGAGAAGAGAAGTTTAGAGAAAAAAGAGTGAAAAGAAACGAACGAAACCTCCAAGAAATATGAGACTTTGTGAAAAGACCAAATCTACGTCTAATTGGTGTACCTGAAAGTGACGGGGAGAATGGAACCAAGTTGGAAAACACTCTGCAGGATATTATCCAGGAGAACTCCCCCAACCTAGCAAGGGAGACCAACATTCAGATTCAGGAAATACAGAGAATGCCACAAAGATATTCCTGAAGAAGAGCAACTCCAAGACACATAATTGTCAGATTCACCAAAGTTGAAATGAAGGAAAAAATGTTAAGGGCAGCCAGAGAGAAAGGTCAGGTTACCCACAAAGGGAAGTCCATCAGACTAACAGCGGATCTCTCAGCAGAAACTCTACAAGCCAGAAGAGAGTGGGGGCCAATATTCAACATTCTTAAAGAAAAGATAGAATCATTAGAAAAGGCTTGATGTCAACAGCAGTCTGTAGAATTTACAGCATATAGAATTTACAATAAGTGCCTTTTTTTGTGTTCATCAATGCTCTCCTTGTGTTGTAGGAGAAGTTTGTTCCCTTGAAGAAATGTAAAGGGAAAGAAATGTAAATACAAATTTCCAAATTGCAATGCAGAGGGAAAAAAGAATGAGAAAGTAAAGAATATCCAAGAACTCTGGAAGCATTTCAAAAAGTATAAAGATGCATAGTGACAACGTCAGAAGAATAAGGAGATAAAGGGAAAGAAATATTTGACACAACAATGACTTGAGCCCAGAATTTCACATCCAGCCAAAGTAAGCTTCGTAAGTGAAGGAGAAATAAAATCCTTTACAGAAAAGCAAATGCTTAGAAATTTTGTCACCACCAGGCCTGCCTTACAACAGCTCCTGAAGGAAGCACCAAACATGGAAAGGAACAACTTGTACCAGACACTGCAAAAACATGCCAAATTGTAAAGACCATCGATGCTAGGAAGAAACTACATCAACTAACAAGAAAATAACCAGCTAACATCATAATGACAGGATCAGATTCACACATAACAATATTAACCTTAAGTGTAAATGGGTTAAATGCTCCAATTGAAAGACACAGACTGGCAAATCGGATGAAGAGTCAAGACCTATCAGTGTGCTGTATTCAGGAGACCCATCTCACATGCAGAGACACACATAGGCTCAAAATAAAGGGATGGAGAAAGATCTACCAAACAAACGGAAAACAAGAAAAAGCAGGCGCTGCAATCCTAGTCTCTGATAAAAACAGACTTTAAACCAACAAAGATCAAAGGAGACAAAGAAGGCTATTACATAATGGTAAAGGGATCAATTCAACAGGAAGAGCTAACTATCCTAAATATATATGCACCCAATACAGTAGCACCCAGATTCATATAGCAAGTCCTTAGAGACCTACAAAGAGACTTAGACTCCCACACAATAATAATGGGAAACTTTAACACCCCATTAGACAGATCAATGAGACAGAAAGTTAACAAGGATATCCAGGAATTGAACTCAGCTCTGCACCAAGCAGACCTCATAGACATCTACAGAACTCTCCACCCCAAATCAACAGAATATACATTCTTCTCAGCACCACATCACACTT
>NW_012115278.1:986939-1004928 GCF_000951035.1 Colobus angolensis palliatus
CCGTCTCAAAAAAAAAAAAAAAAAAAAAAAAGGAAAAGCAGAATCCTTTTTTTTCTTTTTTCTTTGAGATGTTGTTTCAGTCTTGTTGCCCAGACTGGCACAATTTCAACTCACCACAACCTCCGCCTCCTGGGTTCAAGCAATTCTCCTGCCTCAGCCTCCTGAATAGCTGGGATTATAGGCATGCGCCACCATGCCCGGCTAATTTTTTGTATGGAAAAGCAGAATCTTATACAATGCTCAGTTAAAACCAGGGAGAGGAGAAAAAGTGTGGAAGACCAAAAAAATAACAAATTGCAAGGCTGATAAATAGAAAACAATAACAAATACTGAATATATTAATCTAAGTATATCAATAATCACTTTAAACAGCACTTAAAAGACAGAGATTGTCAGTGGATTAAAAACAAGACCCAACTAGATGTTGTCTGTGAGAAATGCATTTTAAATAGCTGGGCATGGTGGTGTGCACCTGTGGTCCTTAGGAGGCCGAGGCGGAGTGTCACCTGAGCCCAGGATCTTGGGACTACAGTGAGCTATGATCACACCACTGCACTGTAGCCTGGCTGACAGAATGAGACCTCATCTCTACAGAAAAAAAGTAAGGAAATCCACTTTATAAAGGCACAAATATATTCATAGTAAAGGAATGGAGAAAGATATCCCATGGTAACATTAATCAAAATAAAGTGAAATAGCCACATTAATTTCAGACACAACTGACTTTAGAACAAGGAGTATTATCAGAGATCAAAAGGGGCATTCCTTAATGACTAAGGGATCGGTTTTCTAAGAAGACATAACAATCCTTAATGTGTACACACTGAACAACAGAGCATCACAGTGCATGAAGCTAAATCTGATAGAACTGCAAAGAGAAATAGATAAATTCACTCTTAGAGTTGGAGGCATTGACATCCCTCTATCAGAAATGGACAGGTTCAGCAAGCAGAAAATCAGTACAGGCCTAACATGATCAACCTTGATCAAAAACTTGATTCAATCAACAATATGTAACTGACATCTGTGGACCACTTTACCCAGTAACAGCAGATGACACATTTTCTCACACACGTGGAACATTCAGCAAAATAGACCACATTCTGGGCTAGAAAATGCACCTCAGCAAATTTAAAAGATTAGAAATCATACGAAGTGTGTTCTCAGACTACCAGGAAATGAAAGTAAAAAAAAAAAAAAAAAATCACTAAAAAAAAGATAGCTGAAAAACATGAAAATACTTGGAGGTTAAACAACAGACTCTAAAACAACTTAAGGTCACAGAAATCTCAAGATAAATTTTTAAAATATTTCAAACTAAATGGAATTGAAAGCACAACTTATCAAAAATTTAGGAATGCAACAAAGGCAATGCCTACTGGGAAATTTATACCACTGAATGTATATTAAAAAGAACAAAGATCTAAATAAATAATCTTTCCCATTGGGAAGCTAGGGGGAAAATTAAATTCAAAGTAAGCAAGTAAAAGCAATGATAAAATATGAATACAATTCTGAGCAGCCTGATATCTGATCTCTGGAGGCTGTTTAATGTGGCTTTAGAAGTTTCATGTTGAGTGTGAATTGGCAAGTGACCATGGCGATTGTTTCTGATATGGCCATCTCAATTACCTGGAGAAGGGATCAGCAGTGGCATCATCCCAGTTCTGCATGACACCACACCAGTGATTCTCCAAAGTCAAGAAACCTGTATATGTTGTCCTTGTGTTTGGTGAATCTGTGGTCTAGAGACTACATAACAGGCTATTTCTGGGGTACTGACTATTTTGCTCCACTAAGGAAAACCGTGCGTGAGCCACATAACTGTGGGAAACAATGTTTTCCTTTTTGACACCTGGCCTACTCCTCTCTTCTTAGATGAGAGCGAAGGAAGAGCACCACTTGGCCTGCTGCACCCAGGGCAATTTATACCATCCAGGTGTCCAGCACTGAATATGTAGCAACTCCAATCCACCGTAGAACATTAATCTATCTCTGATAAGCATGCTAATATCTACGATTCTGCCTTTGTGGGGAGATGACTCCATAGATTAACCCCTTGGCTTGGGTCAATATTGAGATGTTATATTGTCTTCGACAGGGAAGATGACTTAAAAATTATGTTCAATAGGATTATGTGGAGACTTAACAGAAGTGAAAAACCTGAGACAAGAAGTTAGAAATCGTTGTTTCTTTTAGGTGAATAATTTTGGAGCTTGAGAAAACGACACCATTGTGGCAAACTTGCCCTGTGTATGCATTTCTGGGTAAACAACACATTTTCATCCTTTAAGCATTGTTTCCATTATTTATAATTCTTAATAGTATGAGACATTTGGAACTCATTCCTTGGTTCTTCTCTCATTATATCTTTCACTGTATCTTTCAGTGTTGCGAGAGATGCATCATGCCATTAATCAAAGCAGAGTGACTGCTTTCATCACACATACATTCAAGACAGACCGCTAGTGATGATTCACTCTTAAGGCTATTATGCTTACTCATTTAAAAAATCTGAATCTCAGTGTGGACTTATTCTCAGAGAGTGACTGACCTATCTGATATGATGCTATGACAGAATCTTTACTTTTTATCTGCATTTGATGGGATTGAAAGTTGAGAACATTTTATTTTCTGTTCCACCTGATTAATAATGCCCAATCTAACATGCAGTGTTCACTTGGGTACATATATACAACTACACCGATTTTTTTCTTATTTTACCTTAAAAATTTTAAGATATTATAATGGTATGGCCAGTTTACTCACTGGTAAACTTTTCGTAACAGAAGGATCATGCCAGCGGATACAAATATGTTACATCAGTAATTTGCTTTGCCCGTGAAACAGAGAACTGAATAAATTGATGGGCAAACTAGTATCTGAATATAAACCCCAAATATCATGTGACTTCATCATTTTCAGTATAATGAAAATACAGGCTGTGAATGCTTCCAGTTGGTCCTGAAAGGGCCTTTCAGATGAGTAGGTTCACCAAAGCGGCAACATGTGTCCCAATTCCCAGTGTACATTCTACTCCTCAGTAAGTGACTTGACATTCTTTATGGCTTCCTTGTGATTAAAACATGTCTTTTTATTGAAATTTTACTGAGATAATGATGAGACAATGTAATATTCTTTTCATCTACATGTAAGAGTAGACATAGATCCACCTCTACCTATTATTATTTTTTTGAGATGGAGTCTCATTCTGTTGCCCAGGCTGGAGTGTAGTGGCATGATCTCGGCTCATTGCAACCTCTGCCTCATGGGTTCAAGCAATTCTCCTGCCTCAGCCTCCTGAGCAGCTAGGATTACAGGCAAGTGCTACCATTCCTGGCTAATTTTTTGGTATTTTTAGTAGAGATGGGGTTTCACCATGTTGGTCAGGCTGTTTTTGAACTCCTGACCTTGTGATCTGCCCACCTCGGCCTCCCAAAGTGCTGGGATTACAGGCTTGAGCCCCCGTGCCTGGCCTTCACCTCTACCTATTATAATATTTATGTTATTCCATTTTGTGATGTTTGTGGAACATTTGATGAGGGTTCACAGTATGAAAACTGGGCATTTTGGCCAAGATGCATGTAAATGCATACAACTCCATGTGCCCTGATAACTGATTTCTAGAGGCTGAGATTCATGTGGCTTCCAGAGTGTCTGTGTTTTATGAAAGTTCATATACAGTAAACCATGCCAATTGTTACTGATACAGCTTCCTTGAATATATAAAGCGATTATCAATGGGATGTTCTTGTTTCTGCATAAAACCACTGAATTGCTTCTCCAAAGCCAAGAGACCTGTATGATTCGTCCTTATTATATTTTGTGAACCAGTGGACTAAAACCTTTATAATAGGTCTTTTTTTAGTATTGTCAATATTGCTCAATTAACAGAAACCATGCATGACTCATATACACAGGTGAGATGTAGTTCTCCCTTTGACATTTGCTCTACATCTGCCCCTTAGTTGATGATATGGAAGAAGAGCACTTTTTGGCCTGTTGCGACTGGGACAGTGGACAGCACCCAGGTGTCCTGTAATGAAAATGCTCTTGACACCAATGCATCCTAGCATCAGAGCTTCGGGAAGCCTTCTCAAGTGTGCATGGGGAGTACCATGTCTTTCATCAATAACGAAACCTTCTAATGTCTTGGTGAGAAATCATGACTTAAAATTACACTCAATAGGATTATGCTGAGGTTCAGCCTGCCTAGATGACAGTGTTGGAACAGATAATAGTGATGGCTATTTTCCTTCAAGGGGAATTTTCTTTTGAACTTGAAACAACAAAATCTTTATGGGTAACTTGTTTGCCCAACTGTGTCAGTATACCTATAAATGGACAAAAAATTCTCAGCCTATAAGCTTTGTTTCAGTGATCTGCAACGTCTAATACTACGGTATATTCGGGTCTCATTCTTTGGCTTTTTCTCTTATTGTGTGTTTCAGTAAGACATGCTGCCAAGAGATGTGCCATTCTATTGTAAAAGATCAGTAGCTTCCTTTATTGACATGTATATTCTACATAGAACATTGAGCTACGGAAGACTCCCACCTAAAGGAATTAGTTTACCACTTTCAGGTAATCTGAATTTCAATATGAGTTTTCCTTTATGATATAATCCTCACAACAAAATCTTTACTTTTTATTTGAACTTCATACAATTCAATATTGAAGATTTTTTAAATTCACTGTTACCTAGTCCAGTATCTAATATACCTTTGGCTAGACAAAATGTTTTTCTGTATTATTCTTGTGGGGGTCTAATAGTGTTTCACTGTTTTGAGTTACTGATGAACTTGCTGTAACTGTGAGACCATGATAATGGAGAGGAGAATGTGAGAATCAGTATGTACTTTGCCTATGAAACTTAAAAACTTAGTAATTTGATCACCAAATTCATACTCAAATTTCAGTCCCTATCATATGTAAACCAAAAAGTATCTGAGATTTAGAAGCTTATTTAGAAGATATTTTGACAAGGTTAAGGACACGCTCAGAAGAAATAAACCCCAAATCACAGAAACCGTCTGAGGTCTATGTCTTTCTCCAAAGATGATTTTGAGGGCTTCAGTGTTTAAAGGGGAAAGTGGGCTGGAGGGGGAAAAGGGAGGGTATGATAATCCGTATGTTCCAAGACAAAAGGAGCAGGTAGCGGAATAGTCAATAATGTATTCATCTCACGCTCAGTAAATCATCACTATACATAAGACAAGGTGAACATAGAGTAGCTAACTATGGAGATCTTCAACCTTTAATCTGTAGCTATCTGCTTAAGAACAAAAGGAAATTCTTGCATGATTCAGCTTTCAGCTTAGTTTTTTTTTCTTTTGGTGTAGGAAATTGGGGTCCCAAGTTTTTATTTTCCCTTCACACATGTGACCCCACTATTTTCAGAATAATGAAAACACATGTTAGAAATGGTGACACTTATTCCTAATATGGACTTTGAAATGACTGGGTTCACAAATTCAGAGTCATGGGTCTCACTGTGGGTTTTTATTTTCAATGAGTGACTGGCCTACTTGATGGAATTCTTTCAAAAAATGTTCACTTTTTACTGAAATTGTATTAAAATACTGTTGGAATATGTTCGGTCCTGTTTACCATCTCTGTAGTATGATATATGATAATATTGCAGAAACTCAGTGTCAAAAACCTGGCATACCTTGTCCTTATGATATTGATAAGTCAATTGTCTAGAGCCTTAGTAATATGTCTTTTTGTGGTAGTATGGACCATATCTCTCCACTAAGAAATAGCCTGTGTAAGCCATGCACACAGGAACAATTTATGTCTGATTTTGAACTATGGTCCCGTTCCTATGCCTGTAGATAAAGACTGCTGAGAAGAGCACCCTCTGGTGTTGCCACAGAGGCAAGTGCTACCACACAGGCATGCTGCAGTGAATTTAACTCATCCTGTGTTCCTACAACCGTTGTTTAAGAATGCTATTCTGGTAAGTGCTTACAAGACAACATGAATATATGAATAAAGAGTATCTTCAGGGGACATAATAATGTAAAAATCATGCTCAACAGAATTAAGCTAAGGCTCAAAAGTAGTGCCAGTCCTTACAAGAGGGTGTGAGAAGTCATTAGATTTGGGGGGTATGGGGTATTCCATTTTGAGCTTGGTAGGAAGAAACCCTTTGGGGAATCTTGCATCATTTGCCTCTATCTACTTCTAAAGGAACTGTTAAAATTCTTTTATCTTGTCTTTATTCTTAATAACTCATACATTATTAGAGAGAATATCTTGATTTTTTCCTCATGGTGTGCTTCAGAATGTTCATCCAGCAACAGGTGTGCCATTACATGGATTATATATATGAGTTCTGTCTTTCATAATTAAAAAATTCCAAGTGGACCATTTGAATATTGAACATTGACCTTCAAAATGATTACATTTACCTGTTCATACAAAATTAGTGAGCAGTGATCTATTCTTTCCGATGAGTGACTGATCTAATGGGGTCCTCATTAAAACTCCTTTTTTATTTGCCTGAACATACTTTGATTTAAAGATGAGACATTTAGTAATTCATTGCAATCAACTCTTTAGTGATTGTACAAACAGACAATCCATTTCTATTATTTTATTTTTTGGGTTGCTGTGTATGGTGTTATGATGTTTGTGGATCATTGAGGCACTACTCACAACTGAAAGACTTTTGACAATTTTAGGGAATGGCTTGATATTCAGCTGTAGGTTCCCCTTGATTGAAATTGAATACAATACAGGTAGTCTGAAATCTCATTTCCTTATCCTGAGTCTCACTCAGGTGTCATTAGATTCAGTATAAAGAAAGGCATACACTATGTATGATGCCAATTGTTACTGATATGAAGAGGATAAGAAGTTTTTATTTCTGCAGGGAAATCATCTCTTACCAGGTTGTCAAAAGACATGATCCCTATGTGCTCAGCCCTTACTGTACCCAGGGAATCAGTGGCCTACCACAGCTTAAGTAATGGGTCATATTTGGAGTATCACACATCTCAGTCTTGTAGAAATTAGGAACAGTGACTAGGAGTCATGCACATATAAGAGATGTAATCCCACCCTTTGTAGCCTGCTCTTGTCTTTTACAGAAAAGACTGTGGAGGAAGAAAACCCTTTACTCTGTTGTTCAGGGAGAAACTGACACCACTCAACTGCCTGGCACTGAAAATGTGGCATCCAGTCCACTTTACCACCAGTGTTTGAGGAAACCATCTCTGGTAAGCATATCTGATCTAAGTGTGCATATGCATATGAGTGCCATGGGCTGTGTCAGTGATGAGATGTTATCTTGAAAAGAAATGATGATGTAAAAATTAAGCTCAGATGGATTATGCTGAGGCCCAGCCTAGGTAACAATTGTGAGACAAGAAGTTTGGATTTCTTAGTTTCCTTCCATTGGGGGTTTTATTTTGGGATTCCGACAATGGAATCTTTCTGTGAAACTTGTTTTGCACACTTCTATCTGTGTGCTTCTAAGCAAACTATAAATTCTGATTTTTTAAGTGTTAAGTTCCCTATAATTCCTAATTTTCTTGGATATTTGGCACTAAGACCCTTGTTCTTTTTCTCTCATTGGAAGATTTGGTAAGTCCTACTGGCACTATTCTATTGAGTGGAGGTGAGAGGCTGCCTTTGCTGACTGAAAAATTCCAAATAGGTAATTGAACTAGGGAAGACTGAGCTCTATAATAATTAGATTTATTCATTCAGACACCATGAGTATCATGATAGGGTTTTCTTCTCAATGATTGACTGACACATGTAATGCAATCTTCATGAGAAAATCCTTACTTTTTCCCTACGATTGTTTGTTTTCAGGTTGAGAAATATGATACATTGGAAGTTTGCTCAATGTACTGCAATTATTGTGGTCTAAATATACAGACAAAGTTTTCTGCAATGTTAGCATAATATTTTAACAGAGCTAGGATATGTTTTGATCATAGATGAATCTTTATGACTGAATCAATAATACGTGTTTGCCCATGAAACTTGAAATTGGATAAACTGATGAGCAATCTGGTGCCTGACTTTTCTCTCCCAAGTACATTTGGCTTCATTTTCGTTATGATGAAAGTGTGTGCTGTGAATAATGCCAATGGTAAATAAGACCTTTATAGACACTTATGTGAATGACAGTCAGGGCCATTCCTTCAGGCAACATGATTATCATTATGCATTCTTCTTCTCCTCAATGAGTGACTAGCATACTTGACAGGATCTGCAAGAGGGAAACTTTCTTTTTTACTAAAATTGCATTGATACAATGTTGACAAGTGTTGTCATTATTGGTATCATCTGTAGATGTGATACTCATTTGGTCTAAATATAGAAGTTAACATATTAACTTCTAATTTATATATGTCAGGTTGCTGTGTTTTTACAATGTTTGTGGTTTATTGGTGATGACTCACAACATAAAGACTATGGCATTATGGCTACATGTTCTAATTCTGATATATACATGTCCCATCATTCATTAAATTAAAGACAATTATGAGTAGTATGATGTCTGTTTTCTAAAATTTGAGTTTCACCTGTCTCCAGTATGATCATTATATGATGGAGTGCAAGCAACATTATAATGCCAATTGTTATCGATATGGCTTCCTTGAACATGTAAACAAGGGTGATCAATTGAAGGTCTTATTTCTGCATTAAACTACCTGAGATATTCTCCAAAGTCAAGAGATCTGTATACTTAGTCTTTATTCTGTTTGATGAATAAATGGCCCATAGCCTATCTAATGGATCATTTTTCCAGTACTAATCATATCTCTTCATTAAGAAATAGCATGCATAAGCCATACATACAGAAAGTAATATTTGTCATCTTGATCTACTGTCTTCTCCTCCTCCCCTTAGATAAGGATGATTGAGGAAGACTACTCTTTGGCTTGTTGACACCAGCACAGCTGACACACCCAGATATCTGTTGGGTCTCCTGTGAACTTTCAACCAGGATTTAAGGATGCCATTCTGGTAGGTGTTTTCAGGCAAAGTGAATATATGATTGTGGGGTTCCATGGCTTGTTTCAACAATAAGACCTTATGTTGTCTTGATGACATGAGATGACATGAAAACTAGACTGGCTGGCCCTTATCTTTTCTGGGGTATTCTACTTTGAGTTTAAGCTAAAGAAATATATTTGGGATATAGTTTCTCTCACCTCTTTCTATTAGCTTCTAGAAGACCACTTATCAATTTTTTTCCTCCTGATTTAGTGGAAAACATTTTGGCATTTCCTCAAAAGTTATACGTAAAATTACCATATAACCCAACAATACTAGTCCTAGGTACACACTGAAAAGAACTGAATACAAATGTTCAAATGAACACATGTACATGAATGTTCATAGCAGCACTGTTCACTGGCTGAAGTTCCAGACCTGCCTGGCCAACATGGCGAGACCCTGTCTCTACTAAAAATAGAAAAATTAGCTGGACATGGTTGCTCACACTTGTAGTCTCAGCTACTCAGGAGGCTGAGGCACAAGAATCACTTGAACACAGGAAGCAGTGGCTGCAGTGAGCTGAGATCACACCACTGCACTCCAGCATGGGTGACAAAGTGAGATTCTGTCTCAAAAAAAAATGATAAAGTAAAGGAAGGTATGTCACACAAAATAGTGAATACCAATGAAAAGATAGAAATTATTAAAAAGAACCAAATGAAAATTCTGGAGTTGAAAAGTACAATACCTAAAATTTAAAAGTTTATTAGAGGGCTCAATAGTGGATTTGAACTGGCAGAAGAAACAAGAAGTAAACTTGAAGATAGAACAATAGAGATTATGTTCAAAAGAACAGAGAGTATAAAGAATGAAGAAAAACAAAGAGAGTCTCAGAGAATGTGGAACATCATTAAGCATACCAGCATACACATATGGGAGTACCAGAGAGGCAGGGGAGATACAAAGGATCAGAAAAAATATTGAAGGAAACAATGGCTGAAAACTTCCCATATTTGTGGAAAAACAATAACCTACATATCCAGGAAGCTCAATGAATTCCAATGAATAAATGCAAAGACTGACAAATGGAAACATCACAGTAAGATTTCTGAAAGTCAAAAACAAGAAGAAAGTCTTGAAAGCAGTGTGAGAAAAATGATTTTTTCCTTACAAGGGAACCCCAGGAAGATTAACAGCTGACTTCAGCAAAAGCAATGGAGGCCAGAGACAAAGTGATAACATATTAAAAATGCTCAAAGGAAAAAAACCTGTCATCTAAGAATTCTGTACCTGGCAAAGCTGTCTTTCAAAAATGAAAACAAAATAAAGACTTCCTCAATTAAAAAAAAAAAAAGTTGGAGAGTATACTGCTGTCAAAACCCCCTTAAAAGAGTTCTCGGCTGGGTGCGGTGGCTCAAGCCTGTAATCCCAGCACTTTGGGAGGCCGAGACCGGCAGATCACGAGGTCAGGAGATCGAGACCATCCTGGCTAACACTGTGAAACCCCGTCTCTACTAAAAAATACAAAAAACTAGCCGGGCGAGGTGGCGGGCGCCTGTAGTCCCAGCTACTCGGGAGGCTGAGGCAGGAGAATGGCGTAAACCCAGGAGGCGGAGCTTGCAGTGAGCTGAGATCCCGTCACTGCACTCCAGCCTGGGCGACAGAGTGAAAAAAAAAAAAAAAAAAAAAGAGTTCTCTAAATACCTGAAGTTCTTCAAGCTGAAAGCAAGTGACCCTAGGTAGTTTTTCAAATCAACATAAGGAAGCAAAATGCTTGTAAAGGTAATTATATAAATATAAAAGACAGTAGAAATGTAATTGTTCTATTAAGTGATTTTAAAATAAATGCTATAAAATAATATGTATATAATATATTTTGGAGTCTATTACATATAAAAGTGTAATATATTTTCCAAAGAAGATAGGTGGATGCAAAGCAATACAGGACTAAGGAAATAAGTACAGATGGTAGATTAATATTTATTACAATGTCTTGCTTGGCTTATAGCATCAGTAAATGTAATATGTATAATACTACCACAAAAGATGGCAAAAAGGGAAATAGAGCTATACAGGTGTAACATTTATGTATATGACTGAAATTAATCTAGTGTAAATTAGAAACTTATTTGGGTGAGTTAAGATATATGCAGTAAACCCTAGAGCAACCACTGAAAAAATTCAAAAAATATAGTGAAAAAAATTATTAAGGAAGTTTAAATGCTAAGTTATAAAATAATTACTTAATGAAAAAGAAAGAAGTAAAGAGGAAAAGAGGAACAAAAACACATGAGACATAGAGGAGAAGAAGAAGAATGACATCATAAACTCAACTATGTCAATAATAAAATTACACGTGAATAGAGTAAATTAAATTAAAAAGCAGAGATTCCCAGGCTGTATAAAATCTCCAGGTTTAATATCCCTTTGCCCCCGAATAAAATCCAGCTTTTTTTCTATGATGTATTTGATCACTGTGCTGGTTTACAAAAGATTTCTAACCTTTCTAAAATCTTTAAAATCAGTGGCGAAGTGTTCTATCTCATTTCATCCTTATCAGAGACTCAAATCCTAAAAAATACCAAGTTGATCTGCCCATTCTTGAGTTCTGCTGAATGGTGTCTTCCCAGATCACTATGGATATTGCTGTTTACTTGACCAATTACTTTTAGTCAACAAGATTTGAACAATGCTTTTGATTCACACAGCGTGAGACCTAAACTTCCCTCATATTGAAATAGGGGCATTAGCATCCTGGATTCCTACACTGGCTTTTGAACCGTATGATTCCTGCACCCCAAGAAGGCATGTTATCTGGACATTGTCCTCTCTGTGATGGAAAGAACAGTTTTTTCAACAAATGTTGCTAGGACAACTGGATATCTAGATACAAAAGATACTGCATTTATGTTACCAGTTTTCTGTGTCAGTCCCTTTTGCTCTGATGTAACAGAATGCTGCAGACTGGGTATTTGTAATGAGTGGAAATTTATTGGCTCACATTTCGGAAGGCTGGAAAGATCAAGGGGCTGGTATATGGTGAGGGCCTTCTTGCTGTGTCATCCTATGATAGAAGGGCAAAGAGAGGGTATGGATGAGACAAATATCTTCTTTTATAGGAACACACTCCTGAAATAACAGCATTAATCCATTGATGAGGGCAGAGCTCTCACAGCCTAATCACCTTCTAAATGTTGCCTCATTAAACACTGTTGCATTGAGGGTTATGTTTCCAACATAGGCTTTTGAAATGAAATGAAACGTTTGACCATTCCCAATTACAGTTTGAAATTTCAGTGCTTTCTCAGTACTGTGATTGAACAGGGATAAGATAATCAGTAAAGGTGGATGTAAGAACACTATTAACCAACTTGACTCCCCTGGCGTATGTAGACGACAACACCCAGCAATAGCAGAATGCACATTATGTTCAAGTGCTCATGAAGCATAATTTTGTGTATATGTATTTTCTCCCTTTTTTGATAAAGTTAGCTAGTAGAGTGCCTATGTAGTTAATATTTTTTAAAACCACAGACTTCTCAATTATTAATTACATCTATGGTTTTTAGCATATTATCTTCATTAATTTCTGCTTTGATCCTTATTTCTTTCTTTCTTATACTTTCACTTTTGCTCTTTTTTAGTGTTTTAAGATGAAAATTGAATTCTTTCATTCACCTACTTTTTCATTTTTAAAAATAACAAAAATGTTCAGTGCAATGAATTTTCCTCTAGAACTGCCTTTAAATGCACATTACAGATTCTCATTTGTTGTATATTTTTAAATAATATGTAAATACATATCTGCATACAAAGACATGTATAAAAATATGTATTTACATATTATTTAAACGTATGTGTTTTCTGTTCATATTTTTCCTTTTACTCAGGAGTTAATAGGATATTTTTTAAATTTCTTGGTGAAAGAGCCTTTATGTTATTGTTTTTTGTGACTATGCCTTGGGCACTTAAGAACAATACATATCTTCTATTATCAGTCAAGTTTAATACATGGCCATAAAATCTACCCTATTTTTATGTTGCTATTTTTGCCCAGTTGATCTGTCTTTTTCTGATAATGGTGTATTATCATTTTCTATTATAGGATCTTCTATGTCTTTTCTCCTTACATCTCATACATCTCATGTAGTTTTTTATTCATAAAGGTGGTTATTATGTTATTTGGTATATAAGTCTCCATAAGGGTCAAATCTTCATGTGTATTGTATCTTTTAGCATAAAAAATGTGTCCTTCTTTGCCTTGGTTAACATTGTGGGACTTGAATACATTGTGTGATATAAGAATCACTATTCCTGATCTCTTTTTGTTTTCATGTGCTTGATATACTTTCACCCATCCGTTTATTTTCAGTCTTTTAGAATCCATTTGTTTTAGGTGCATCTCTCATAGAAAACATATTACGTTTTATTTTGTGAGCCTGCTGAAAATATTTTTCTTCTAGTAGGTGTGTGGAGTCCACTCACGTGTGTGTGTGTGTGTGTGTGTGTAGCTATGACTGATATTTATTGTGTTTGTATTTTCTTTATATTTGCTGTGCTCTTTGGTCACAGTGTAGTCTTTGCTTGCCTATTTATTTATTTATTCATACTTAGGTGAGTTTTTATTTTTGTTGGAGTGTTTACTTTTGTACCTCTCTTCATTCTGTTAGTTCTGTGTTTTCCTAGTTAATCTTTTACTTCTGATTTACGAGTTTGGGGGACGTTCTTGAACACTCCCCTACTGCTTGTGCAACATGAGCTTTGTGGTAGATCAGGGCTGGGCCTTCAGGAGGGCGGGTGGGTATATGTGGCTGAACAGTGCATGCTGGGTACATGGGAGGGTCCTCATGAGTGCTTTTGGTTTTCCTCTTTTTCTTTCCTCCTCCTGTGTTTAGTTGTCTTATTTCTACTTCGTCACAATGTTAGTGACATTTGTATGCTAGTCTTCTACCCTGGATAGGGAATATACACCTGTCACATGGAAGGAATTTCATGTTGTATGCTATCAATAACCTTTTAAATGATATAATCTTCATAGTTAACTCCTGACATTTTATTTTTATCATATTAAGTAAATATATCAGCATTGACAGCCATCCCACTGCAATATCACTTCACATTTTGCTTAGACCAAAGGGTTCTGAGAAGCTTCTGGAGTTGTCATGAAAGCCAGTTTCACTAAAGTCAAGTCAGACATCCGCCTGTGCTGTTTTCTGCTATAAGCTGAACGTAGAAGATACATTGTTAGGAGCCTCAGTGTGGTGTGAGGAGTGTTTACTTATTGGTAGTAGACTTGTCTGAATCAAGGATAAGCACAAGTATCTGAGATGCTGAGGTGTGGCTCAATGAATGGCCATCTATTCTATTGCAACCAGGATGAATGACACATTCAGAGCAGACCCAGTTGGTGAACTCTTCAGTTATGTCACAATACCACTATCTTGTGTCTTTCATTTTTCACATCACAGTGTATTTTCATAAAATCTTTATTGGTAGATTACAACTTTAGTATTTCCCATTCAAGATACAACTGCTGTGTCGCTTGGATAGCTTGGTAGAGAGGAAATTGGCTATTTTCAGAGTAAAGAATTCAAGGAGGAAAGAAATTTATAAATGAAATGACAGAGGTGATGAGATCAAACAATGCTGATGTTTGTAGCAAGGACTAGAGTGCTGAGATGCCTGTATGATAAGAAATTATAATGGAACCAATCTTGTGCTTTATTTTTTATTAATTCGGAGCATTCTCTGATCTGATTTATTTTCTATGTGATATTTTGCTGCAGGTTAAAAGCTCAAACAACTTCAAGGAAACTTCAGGGAAAAGAGGTGAGCAGCCAGTTTAGTAGTTTTGAAATTCTTTGTGTGTTCTGTGGGCAATGATTTCAGAACGTCAAGACTGCGAGTTCATTATTTCAGAGGCTTAAAGGAGATTATTGTTTTGGTAGATATATTTCCCCAGGGGTGTCCCTACCTTGCTCAAGGATTCCTCATTATTGTTTCTTCTCTTTGTTTAAATCTCTTTTTGAAATGACCTAAACAATGGTGGAGAATCGTTGACATATTTCCTTTTTACACTATTCATGTTGAGTGAAAATAATCTCATAGTGAAATTCACATGTTCTAACTATTGTTTTTTTGAATCTTTATCTAGCATATTCATAACATAGATGTTTCTATACATATTAGTACCATAATAATACCATATATTTATTCTGCTACCTCATTTACTCCTTAAACTTTTAGTTGATTAAAGAGTTTTTATAAAATTCCCCAATAGATTTTTTTTTTTTTTGAGACATAGTCTCGCTCTGTTGCCCAGGCTAGAGTGCAGTGGCATGATTTTAGCTCACTGCAACCTCCGCCTCCTGGGTTCAAGCAGTTCTCCTGCCTCAGCCTCCTGAGTAGCTGGGATTACAGGTGCGTGCCGCTGCACCCAGCTAATTTTTGTATTTTCAGTAGAGACGGGGTTTCACCATCTTGGCCAGGCTGGTCTTGAACTCCTGACCTCGTGACCACCCGCCTTGGCCTCTCAAAGTCTTGGGATTACAGGCGTGAGCCACTGTGCCTGGCCAGATTTTAATCTAATTTTATTGGAACAATTCAGTCATATGTTTTTTCAGGCTATGTATGTGAGGGTTCCATCATTCAGATACTAAACAAATGTCTACTGTACATTTACTGTTCTCACTGATGATGCGTTAGATAACCATGCACAAAATAAGCCTGGCTGTGGAAATGCTTATTTGTTGGGAGGACGCTTGTTTGGATCGATGATGAGAATAATTGTCTGAGGATGCTGAGGGACTCATTCCAGATGTCAATCTGAGGTCCAGATGTGTGGCCCTCCAATAGGACAAATAAGACTCTCAGAGCCTGGCTCTATTTGGGGATCCCTCAGTGACAACAGAGTACCCCTGTGAGCTTCCTTTTCTGTCTCTCCTGAGAGAGCATTAGCATCCTGTCTTATGAGTCAGTATGCTCTTTAGTATGCTTACTGACCCAAGACTTGCTTTAATTGTAGATAGATACTTACATATAGGAAATATGTTCTTAAGTAACAAATGAAAAACTTTAGAAGATTGAATTAAGGGTCAAGCAACTGTGATATTGTCTGCAAATCTCATTAGTGTTATGCTGAAAGAAGGAAATATGGCATGCCTTTATTAAATAATGACAATGGAACCACGTTTCGCGCTTTGTTATTTTTACTGTGGAGTATTTCTAAGATTATGTTTGCTTTTTTTTCTCTTTCATGTTTTGCTGAGATAGAAGGCCTGGAGTCTGATCCTCCACTTCAGAGAAGAGGGGTGAGTAGCTAAACCATTATCTTTTGAAATTCGTATGTCATGTGCTCTTTGCTAGGTCTTTAGGTTGTTGTGTATATCTTTTCAGAAGCTTATTGAAGGACATTTTGATGATACGTCCTTTTCCTCATTGAGACCCTCACCATGTCATGTACACTATTGAATCTATCATTTCTGTTTTAACTCTCTTCTGCTTTTATGGAAAAATGTAGAATTTAAGAGAATTTTTGGCAATTTCATATTGGATCAAAATTTATTGTAGTGAAATCCAGGTGTACCAAAATATTAACAGAGTTTCCTCATCTGTTTAATTATTGGGGTTTCAGAATAGAGACTCCATGGTTCGTAAGATCTTTGTGGTCATACTACATTATATTTCTGCTTCTAACTGAATTATTAAGTATTGACTTGAATTAGTCTTTTTCTCGTTGTTGCAGCAAGGTAAGTTATATAGGAAATTTTCTTCTCTTGATGGCATGCCTGAGATAATTATAGATATGAGACACCTGGGTGGTTTCTAGAATGCATGTAATTTTTATTTCTTGATCTGTGTGTTGAGTACTTGCTGTGTTTGCATCATGCAAATACATTGAGCTTTACAATTTTAGTGGATGCACTTTTCTACATGTATATTATTCTTCGATAGAAAGTAAAAAAACACTCATCAAACTAGTCAAAATATTGGTTAATACATAAAAAAGCCTCAAGTAGATTGTGTATTACATGGTGCTTATTGATCGATGCCCTTATAATAGATCAAGTACGTTCTCTCTTTAGCACAGGCCTTTTTAGCAAATCTTGTCGTAATTACTCAAGTATTTTTATTTTAACACATTTTTGTTTTTTCTATGCATATTCTTAAATTCTCTTACACTTTTTTCTCTGTTATAAAACCATGCTGAATAATCTCAAGTCTTAAAGACTGCAGTATTGTCCCTACGTATTCATGTATTTTGGTACTCAATTCTTCATACTTTCTTTGACAGATCACTCGAACATGTCTCTTGTTTTGCAGAGAGGGAATTAATGGGATACCTTCATGCTTTTCTATTCTACGTGCTACATAATTGAATATACAAGCAAATATAGTTATTAAGGTTTAGTATGATTATTTCCACAACACATGCAAAGAAATTTCTCATAGATCTTAATAGAGGCCCACATGCATTGTACAGTTGAGAATTTGGGGAAATGTTGATGAAGTTGGGTAAAGTATAAAGCCAAAAGTCAGAATGGTGAACTCCTTGCTTAAGGATTTCCTTTGAGATTACTTAGTCAATACACAACTGATAAATTTAAGTGCTTTTCAGCTTTTGAGCTCTCAACACACTAAAGCTAAAATGTGTTTCAACTTTTAATCCTGCTTCCCTTATTTTCCCTTTTTTAGTTTAAGATCAAAGAGCTCCAGCCATAAATTACTGCCAAGAGTAACCACTTCATTTTAAGAAAGCTTAGCAATATAGAAGAATATAAAATTATTTATGACAGATGTATTTTTAACCTTTTCCCCATGCTTTCCAGAGGAAACATGTTTAATCATCTGCCCTATATTAGGGAAAAACTTTCTATGCTAATACAATTATCTATCAATCATTAATCTTTCTATATAAGATGTATTGATCATAAGCAGTTAATTTTATTGTAAATGAGCTTTAGATTTGCATTTTGGTAGTAATATGTGTTGTACAATCTCCTGAGGTCCTATAGGTCTTGATATC
>NW_012115278.1:1005168-1006011 GCF_000951035.1 Colobus angolensis palliatus
CTAGATTTGCATTTTGGTAGTAATATGTGTTGTACAATCTCCTGAGGTCCTATAGGTCTTGATATCGCTATATCAAAAACTATAGATGTGTCAGTGTTTTCAGTGAATGTGAAGGACGCCACATTTTCCTTAGCCATTTCTTGTTTTCAGAATAATGGTTATGAACATTTTGCTACTGCAAGATATCCATATATTTATAATCAGAATATGCCAGTTTTTATGCACTTATGCCTCTGTTTCTGTAGAGCATTCCTAGAATGAGTAATGCTTGAAAATTAGGTCCATGTGGTTTCTTTAATGAGATATAGTCAAATCATGAAATATTTAGGTTATCATTATTTCCGTAATATATTAGAATGTAAAGGTAGTTATCTATGTTGTATATATACACACAACATAGATATAATTTATACAACATATATATTTATACAACAGATATATATTTATACAACATAAAATATATTTTATTTAAACATAAAATGTATTTTATTATTTAAACATAAAATGTATTTTATTTAATGTAGTTTTTTTTTAGTTTAAGACTTTGAAGGTTTAAAAATTTTTCATTATTATTATACTTTAAGTTCTAGGGTACATGTGCACAATGTGCAAGGTTGGTTACATATGTATACATGTGCCATGTTGGTGTGCTGCACCCATCAACTCGTCAGCACCCATCAACTCGTCATTTACATCAGATATAACTCCCAATGCCATCCCTCCCCTCTCCCCTCCCCAAAATAGGCCCCGGTGTGTGATGTTCCCCTTCCTGTGTCCAAATGATCTCATTGTTCAGTTCCCACCTATGAGTGAGAACATGCGGTATTTGGTTTTCTATTCTTG
>NW_012115278.1:1011481-1012550 GCF_000951035.1 Colobus angolensis palliatus
GGGCTGAGACGATGGGGTTTTCTAAATATACAATCATGTCATCTGCAAACAGGGACAATTTGACTTCTTCTTTTCCTAACTCAATACCCTTTATTTCTTTCTCTTGCCTGATTGCTCAGGCCAGAACTTCCAACACTATGTTGAATAGGAGTGGTGAGAGAGGGAATCCCTGTCTTGTGCCAGTTTTCAAAGGGAATGCTTCCAGATTTTGCCCACTCAGTATGATATTGACTGTGGGTTTGTCATAAACAGCTCTTATTATTTTGAGTTACATTCCATCAATACAGAATTTATTGAGAGTTTTTAGCACGAAGGGCTGTTGAATTTTGTCAAAGGCCTTTTCTGCATCTATGGAGGTAATCATGTGGTTTTGGTCTTTGGTTCTGTTTATATGCTGGATTACATTTATTGATTTGTGTATGTTGAACCAGCCTTGCATCCCAGGGATGAAGCCCACTTGATCATGGTGAATAAGCTCTTGGATGTGCTGCTGGATTCGGTTTGCCAGTATTTTATTGAGGATTTTTGCATCGATGTTCATCAGGGATGTTGGTCTAAAAATCTCTTTTTTTGTTGTGTCTCTGCCAGGCTTTGGTATCAGGATGATGCTGGCCTCATAAACTGAGTTAGGGAGGATTCCCTCTTTTTCTATTGATTTGAATAGTTTCAGAAGGAATGGTACCGGCTCCTCCTTGTACCTCTGGTAGAATTCGGCTGTGAATCCGTCTGGTCCTGGGCTTTTTTTGGTTGGTAAGCTATTAATTATTGCCTCAATTTCAGAGCCTGCTATTGGTCTATTCAGGGATGCAACTTCTTCCTGGTTTAGTCTTGAGAGAGTGTAAGTGTCCAGGAAATTATCCATTTTTTCTAAGTTTTCTAGTTTATTTGCGTAGAGGTGTTTATAGTATTCTCTGATGGTAGTTTGTATTTCTGTGGGGTCAGTGGTGCTATCCCCTTTATCACTTTTTATTGCGTCTATTTGATTCTTCTCTCTTTTCTTCTTTATTAGTCTTGCTAGTGGCCTATCAATTTTGTTAATCTTTTCAAAAAAGCAGCTCCTGGATTCATT
>NW_012115278.1:1014927-1039453 GCF_000951035.1 Colobus angolensis palliatus
GAGTCTGCAGAAGATAGAATATTGCTGAACAGCAAATGTTGCTGTCTGATTCTTGCTCTGGAAACTTCGTCTCAGAGGTGTTCCCAGCCGTGTGAGGTGTGAGATGTAGGTCTGCACCTAGTGGAGGATATCTCCCAGTTAGGTTACTCAAGGGTCGGGGACCTACTTGAGCATGCAGTTGGTCTGTTCTCAGATCTCAACCTCCATGCTGGGAGACCCACTACTCTCTTCAAAGCTGTCAGACAGGGTCATTTACATCTACAGAGGTTTCTGCTGCTTTTTGTTTAGCCATGCCCTGTCCCCAGAGGTGGAGTCTACAGAGGCAGGCAGGCCTCCTTGAGCGGTGGTGGGGTCCACCCAGTTCGAGCTTCCCAGCAGCTTTGTTTACCTACTTAAGCCTCAGCAATGGTGGGTGGCCCTCCCCCAGCCTCACTGCTGCCTTGCAGTTAGATCTCAGACTGCTGTGCTTGCAATGAGGGAGGCCCCATGGGTGTTGGACCCTCTGGGCCAGGTGTGGGATATAATCTCCTGGTGTGCCGTTTGCTAAGACCCTTGGTAAAGCTCAGTATTAGGGTGGGAGTTACCCGATTTTCCAGGTGTTGTGTGTCTCAGTTTCCCTTGGCTAGGAAAAGGGATTCCTTTCCCCCTTGCGCTTCCCAGGTGAGGCATTGCCTCGCCCTGCTTCAGCTCTCGCTGGTTGGGCTGCACTGGCTGACCAGCACCAATTTTCCGGCACTCCCCAGTGAGATGAACCCGGTACCTCAGTTGAACATGCAGAAATCACCCATCTTCTGTGTCGCTTGCACTGGGAGCTGGAGACTGGAGCTGTTCCTGTTCGGCCATCTTGCTCAGGATTCAGGTTTTTTCATGTAGATTCTTAAGTGATAAATATGTTTAACATTATTAAAATAGGCTAAAATAGGTTATAGTTAATAAAATGAAAATTGGCAGTCCTTTTACAAAACGTATGCCATAACTATAGCATTTATCACTGACAGTCATACCAGGATAGTCTTTTATTTCCAATCACTTAAACATTCCTAATTGCAAAAAAAATTTGAAGACTAAAATTCAGAAGTTTTGAGAGAGCCATTGTCTGGATAAATTATACAGGTTTCAGTTTTATTTATAATAATTATGTATATATTTATAAATTAATACATAATAAATTAATAACTTGTGATAGGCAATGCAAAGATGACAGTGACAGGACAAAATTGATAAGATTGATAAAGTCATGTTAACATGAAGAAATTAACCAGGATACCATCCACACTATAAAGTTAGAGAAATTTATCAGGACAGTTCTCTAAAATACTCTTCTCAATTTTAACATTGTAACAGGAATTTTTAAGATTTTGGTATTATGTGTGTTTCCTTCCAGATAATTTGAACAGATTCATATTTGGTATTTTTAAAGCCATATCTTTGTCCTTAGTGCTGGCAATGTATTCTTCAGAATAAACAAATCAGAAATATGTAAACGCCACAAGTGAAGGTGTCAGGTTGAAGTAGTCAATCAATTATATAGAACACAAAGAATTTTATCTTGTATGACGTTCACTAGCTTTACAGAAGTGTGCTGAAAGGGCTATAAAACATGGACATGATTATCTCATGATTATCTCATTATTTCAGTCCAATAGGTACTGAAATACATGCTTTTATTTTGAACCAACCACCCTATAAACGTTGTATGGCTTCTTTAGATGAGAGCCCAGGTGGGTGGGAGTGTGTGTGTGTGTGTGTGTGTGTGTGTGTGAATTTGACAGGAAAGCAAGAGCATCAAGTTTCCAATGCACTCTGACTGTGGTTAGAATCATGCTGAAAACATGGCTCCCCCAGTTCTGGAATGAGCCCACAGATCAAGCATTCCCAGAAGACATAGCAGGCTCAAATCCCTTCCCAGAAGACATAGCAGGCTCAAATCCCTGTGTACACAATATTTCATGATTATCTTATGTCAGTAGTTTCAAAGAATACAGTTTGTGTGAAGACAAATCTCATTTTTTTTTGGCTAGCCTATATGTGTGGTAAATCCATTATGTATTTACTTCCTGAAAATTAAAATCAGATTAAGAAACTGCAGCAAAGTTGGCATGATGAGATAGAGACTGACGTGTAAGCTTATGTTAATGATGCCCTTGGTTTGGATAAACACATCTAAGAGAAAACTGAAAACACACACATGGCAGGGAAACCTTGATAGAGTCAAAATATAGGATTGTATGTAGTAATGCAATCAACAGATGAGCATTTGGCAGTAATATTATTTTTCAAATATAGATACACATTGCTTAGGAGAGTAAAGAGAGACAAAGTTGAAAGCAGGTTTATAGTAGGTGTTGTTTTAGTGTTGATCCCTTTTTGCTCCAATAATCAAAGTGATAAATATTGAAAATCGATTCATGCAGCATTACTTGTTCCATTCTAGTTTTTATATATGTCAACAGTGCCATCTCCCAAACTGTGCTGTCCCCTTCAGGAGAAGTGACTGTGCTGAAGTTTATAAGGTTGACATATTGCCAGCTTCAATAGTAAAGCTGAAGTGTATACTGAATTCTTAATGCAAATAACAACTCTATTGGAAAGTAACCCAGTTATAGAAGTGCTAATTTGTCAGGAGCTGCCTTACCAAGATCAATGATGACTATAGTTATCTCAGGATTCTGAAAGATTGTTTTCAGATTTCAACTAGTCTAGCTGAATGTTCCTTAATAGAAAGAGAGGACTTTTAGAATTGGTTCAATATGATGACCTCCTGAATTATCTCACACAGCCCCTATGTACATGCCTTTCTTTTCTCTCAGAAAACGGCACTATCATAATAGCTTTCTTACGCAGACTTCATCTTAGGGTTTTACAGTAAGGGAGGGGTCTGGTGTTTCATTTATTTTGAACTATTTGTTGTTGATTGTGTACAGTGCTTGAGTAAAAAATGGAATATAGGAACATCTAGAATAAATTTTTTAGATGATCAGGTGACTATAAAGTGAATTATTAGTGTTAATAATGTTGGGAAAGTTTTAAGAGAATATAGGAAACTTGGACATTACACAACTACACTGGGACCAAATTGTGGGGTCTCATTATAGTTAATATTCATGTATTTTTTTCCAATTGATTTGTGTGCTTTTTTCCTGCATGTTTTTGGCAGATAGAATGGCTATAACAAGTAACAGTATGTCAGGGAATAAAAATAAGCAGAGCCCTATTCCTTTAAAAATCTTCATTTGATGGGAGGGGCCATAAAATAAGTCTTAACACATTTAAAGAATTAAATTCATGTAAGCCATGTTAATTTAATTCCACAATAGTATCGAATTAGAGTAAGAGGAATATCTCTTACTCTCCTAAATCTCCTAATGCTTGGAAATTTAAATTAGCATTTCTGACCTATTTATTGGTTAAAAAAAAAAGACACAAAAAAAGGAAAACTGAAGTCTTTTGAACTGAATAAAAATAAAAATATACAATCTAAAACTGTATGGGATACTGATAAAACAGGATATAGGGAGAAATTTATAGCACTGAAATGCCTATATTAGAAAAGAAAAAAGGTTTTAAATCAGTAAATTTGTAGTTTACCTTAAGAAACTTAGAAAAGAACAAATTAACCCAGAGTTAAGTAAAATGAAAGCATTAATAAAGGTAAAAGCAGAAATCAATGAAATATAAAACAACAAAACACAGAGAACATTTGAGAAAATTAAAAAGTAGCCCAGTGAGAAGATATTGATAAACTTGTAACCAGACCGATTTAAGAAAAAAAGTCAAAACACAAATACCAACATTTGAAAATGTAAGAGGGTAAATCATTACAGATTCTATGAATACTAAAATGATAATAAGGAAAAATTATTTAAAAGGGGCATGTCAGCCAGGCATGGTGGCTTACCCCTGTAATCCCAGCACTTTGGCAGGCCGAGGTCAGAGAATTGCTAGAGCTCAGGCATTTGAGACCAGTCTGGGCAACATGTTGAAACCTTGTCTACACAAAAAGTACAAAAATTAGCTGGGTGTGGTATTGCATGCCTGTAATCCCAGTCACTTGGGAGGCTGAGAAGAGAGGATCACTTGAGCCCAGAATGTTGAGGCTGTAGTGAGCCATGTTTGCACCACTGCCCTCCAGCCTGGGTGACAAAGCAAGATCCTACGTCAAGAAAAAAAAATGTATACCAACATTTTTCAATAACTTAAATGAAATGGAAAAATTCCTTGAAAGATACAAACTACAAAAACTCAGTGAAGAAGTAAATAACCTGAATAGCCCTGTATCATTAAAAGTCTTCCAACAGAGAAAACTTCTGGCACATATAGCTTCATATGAAATGAAAAAAAGAAAAAAAGCCAATCCTCTACAAGATTCCAGAACATTTAGAAGAAGGGAATATTTCCCAAATTACTCCATTTGGACAGCAATACCCAGGTAAGAAAAAAAGACACAGAAATTTAAAAAGAAGAATATACATTATTCCTCATGAACATAAATGCAAAGAAATCTAATCAAAATTTTAGCAGATGAAATGTAGAAATACTTTATGACCAAGTGAGGGTTACCCAAGGAATTTAAGGTTGGTTTTATATGTAAAGATAACCAATGTAGGAAAATCACTTCTGGAAAGTCAGAGTAAGAGCCTCCAAAAATCTACTCCTCCATAAAACCAATAAGAGCCTTGACAGAAATAGTGGAAATTAATTTTCCAAAACTTTGAAATTAACCAGGGCTTACAAAATTCCAAAGAACATTTATTCAAGAAAAATGGCTGAATCAGTAAGAACAGCCAGCTTTGTGGCATTTTAATATGCCTCCTTCCCATGCTTTTCTCCCTAGTACTGTTAGTAGTCTTAAAAATTAGCAGGATAGTCTCTTGTCTGCAGCCATGTGAGACGTGCCTTTCACCTTCCACCATAATTGTGAGGCCTCCCCAGCCATGTGGAACTCTTTCAACTCTAGCATCTTCCTTGGACTGGAGTGTGAATGTAATGCCAGCTTTCCCTGATGAACTGGAATGACCAACCTGAGACTTCTGAACACTGCTCTAAGAATGCGGAACCCAAGAAAGATGGCAAAGGAATCTGAAAAGCTGTGAAAATACAGATCTCATTAACCAGGTTGTTATTTTGACAATGTGCCTTTATTTTTGATCATAAGGAGTAGGTAGAAATGAAATAAATGATGGTACCTGTATGAACAATAAAAAAATAAAAAAAAATTAGCAGGATAGCAACCACTGGAGAAGAAAGGTTTGGAAATTTCCCAAAAAGTTCCATCCCCATGTAATTACCACTATTTGACCTCTAAAGCCCAATCTATATGATTTATATTCATTTGGACTGACTCAGTGCTCACTGAGTAAGAAAATCTCAATTTCAAGGTATTGGTCAAAAAGAATCCATGGCAACTGTTGACTATCACAACTGCCTGCAGTGTTGGTAACAGTTGGGATAAACAAGAAGCTGATCAAAAACTTAAAACTAAAATCTTGGGAATGAGATGTCTAGAGGCTGTTTCAAAAAACTCGGACATATTCCTTTTTATCTAGAAAGCCACATGCAGGCTGGGCGTGGTGGCTCACACCTGTAGTCCCAGCACTTTGGGAGGCTGAGGCATGCAGATCATGAGGTCAGGAGTTTGAGGCCAGCCTGACCAATGTGGTGAAACCCCGTCTCTACTAAAAATACAAAAATTAGCCAGGTGTGGTGGCACGCACCTGTAACCCCAGCTACTCAGGAGGCTGAGGCAGGAGAATCGCTTGAACCTTGGAGGCAGAGGTTACAGTGAGCCGAGATCGTGCCACTGCCCTCCAGCCTGGGCGACAGAGCAAGGCTCTGTTTCAAAAAAGAAAGAAAAGAATAAAAAAAGAAAGCCACATGCATGTAATTGTTTACCTCTGGCTTTCCTTTTATGCTCTGGACAAGTTAAGGAAGAGTTGTGAACTACCTAAGTGCTGAATGGGAACCATAACACACACACACATACACACACACACACACACACACACACACACACAGCACCTTAGTAAAGGGTGAGAGGCATGTTAGTTAGAAGCATTGAAGGAAATCTCTTTCTAGTCATTACCTGTGCACTAACCTAACTGAGCAGAGACTTCAGTATCCACCTACTACAGGGCATATAAACTTTACAGAATTAGTCCAGGAAAATCATGTGAAAAAAAAACAGCAACAAAAATAAACTCTGGGAAAGGGGAGAATATAATTTGAAGAGTCGCCACATAATACATAATATGTCTAGTGTTCAACAAAAAAGTACAAGACATGCAAAGAAACAAAAATATGGCACAAATAGGATAAGATGAAGTCAATGAAATGATCCTTAAGGAAGACCAGATATTGATCTTAGTAGACACAGACATTGAACCAGCTATTAAAAATACATACATAGAACTAAAGAAAAACGTGTCAAAAGGGTTAAAGAAAGGTATAAAAGTACTGTCTTACCAAATATAGACTATCAATAAAGAGACAGAAATTATAAGAAAAGACAACATGAAAAAATATAAAGCAAAAAAATTAGACAGTTGAAACAAGAGGGCCTCTATTCGCAGATTTGAGCAGGCAGAAGAAAGAATCAGTGAACTTGAAGATATGTCAATTGAGATTATCCAGTCTGAGCAACAGAGGTAGGAAAAAATGAAGAAAACTGAGTAACAAAGAACCATAGAACAGCATCTCTCATACCAGTGGATGCATAAACTGGAGCCCTGGAAGGATGAAAAAAGCAGAAGGAAAGATAACTTCCCAAATTTTATGAAAAACATGAATTTATATACCCAAGATGACCAATAAAATCCAAGTAAGATAATCTCAAAGAGATAATCACCTAGCCACATCACAGTCAACATGTCAAAAGACAAACATAAGGAGAGAATTCTTGAAGATAGTAAGAAAAAAATTATTCATAACATACACACCATCCTCAGTAAGTCTGACAATTGACTCCTTACCATAAACCATGCAGGCTAAAAAGACAATGTACATAAACAAAGTGATGAAATAAAAACTTTCAACCAATAATTCTAGATTCAACAAAACTATTGTTCAAAAAGAAGAAATGAAGACATTCCTAAACAAAATCTCAGAGAAATTTTCTCTATAAGACTTGCCCTAATAGAAATGCTAAAGGAACTCCTTCACTCTGAAATAGAAAGACACTGGAGAGTAAATCAAATCCACGAGAAGAAATAAAGAGAACCAGTAAAACTACATGGGTAAGTTTAAAACAAAGTATAAATTTATTTTGTTTGTAACGTTTGTCTTTTTCCTATTTGATTGAAAACATAATCTCAATTATAAATTTGTGTTGATGGTATTATATAAAGATGTAATTTTGGGTAATAGCACCAAAATGTCAGAATAGGAGTTTTCTGTAATTGTTTTCCCACATAAGTATCAATTTTGACAACCATTCATGAGCAAGAGTACCTTGTGGGAGTTCAGGAGTTGACAGTAAAAGTTCAGCACACCAGTGGAGTAAAAAAAATCTAAGAATAGATTCATTGGAAAGGGTATAAACCATTTCACTTTACCTGCATCACCCTCCCCAAAAAGTGGCACAGCTCAGTAACAAGAGCCCATTACTTCTTCCACAGGGGAAAACAAGAGTATAATAAGTGAGTATCCAGTTTCTCAAGACATACAGGCCCCTGCCCAAGAGATCCACTGTATTTTCATCTCAGCCAGAATACTGAGGTGATCAGCAAGGTGGAGTGGTTGGGAGAGGGTAAAAGCAGGAAAGAGAGATGAGGACTCACAGCAACCCACACTTGAAACTGCCATAGATCCTACCAGTTGCTTCATGGACTCCATCAGGAGCCCACCTGTAAGCCACTTGGGATGCATCACTCCCATCTTGTCAACAAAACCCCAAATGCTCCAAATGCCTCCCCCACTCTTTGGCTCCCCAAGCACACTCCTGTGAAAAGCAGCGAGAATCTGCAGATGGCTTGCAAGCACTGACGACAGCTGGCTCCACTCTGCAGAACTGGAAGAAAGCTCACAAACATGAGAATTTCAGGACACCACCCTATAAAAAATGAGACTTCAGCACCTGGCCTGCCTTTATGCAACCTAGAGAAGGTGGTATGGTTTGGCTGTGTGTCCCCACCCAAATCTCATGTCAAATTGTAATTCCCACGTGTCAGAGGAGGGGCCTGGTGGGAGGTGACTGAATCACGGGGGTGGACTTCCCTCTTGCTGTTCTTGTGATAAAGTTCTCATGAGATCCAGTTGTTTGAAAGTGTGTAGCATATCCCCCTTCACTCTCTTTCACTCCACCTTGGTAAGACGTGCTTGCTACTCCTTTGCCTTCTGCCACGATTGTACGTTTCCTGAGGCCTCCCAACCATGCTTCCTGTGCAGGCTGCAGAACTGAACTGCGAGCCAATTAAACTTCTTTTCTTCATAAATTATCCAGTCTCAGGTAGTTCTTTATAGCAGTGTGAGAATGGACTAATGCAGAAGGCATACAACCTTAAGAATTTGCCCCCTTGAGGGAACAAGGTGTGTGGAGCAGGTTCATCCATAGACAATGTCTGAGAGAACCTCAAAATCCCTAGCCTGACTAACTGATGAAAATGTTTCTCTCCTAAGGCCAGTGAAGACCAGAGGGGGTGACTGTTTCGTTAAATGCAAAGGCAGCAGTACAGTAATTCAAGAAACACGAAAAATCAAAAAAAAAAAAAAATGACACCACCAGAAGAACACAATCATTTTCCAATAACCAGCTCCCCCAAAATGGAGATGTTCAAATTGGTTTATAACAGATTCAAAACAATTATATTAAGGAAGCTCAGCAAACTAAAAGGAACACCAATAGACTACTCTGTGAAATCAGGAAAACAATTCATGAACAAAACCAGAAATTCAAAAAAGAGAAAAATTATCTTAAAAGAAAACCCAGAAATTATGGAGCTAAAGAATACAATGCATGAAATGAAGGAGGGTATACAACAGCAAAGTTGATCAAGCAGAAGAAAAAAATCTGCGAACCTGAAGACTGGCTATTTGAAAGTATTCATCAGAGGATTAAAAAAAAGAATGAAAAGAAATAAAGCCTACAGGATGTATAAAACATCATCAAGAGAACTAATATAAGGATTACTGGAGTCATAAAGGAGAAGAGAGAAAAGGGCAGAAAACTTATTTAAGAAATAATGGCTGAAAACTCTCCAAATCTAGGAAAAGATATGAGCATCCAGGTATATGAAGCTCAAAGATCCCCATACAGGATACATTCCAAAAAGACTTCACCAAAATACTTTATAATCAAACTGTCAAAAGCAAAATCAAGACAACGAATAAACCAATGCAACCACCAATCACTAAGAGGGAGACAGGATTCTTATGTTGTGATTATTATTTACATATAATTTCAGTAAGTGTTATTGGAAAATTTATAATGTTTTTAAAAAAGAAATTTGAAAGTACTGAAAGAAAAGAGACTCATCACATACATGGAACCCTTTTAAGGCTATCAACAGATTTCTCAGTAGAAACCTTACAAAATGGGAGAGAGTGGGATGCACTATTCAATTGCTGCAAGGAAAAAAACACCAACCAATGCTTTACCTGGCAAATCTGTTCCTCAGAGATGAAGGAGAGATGGATAGATAAGAACTTTCCTAGACAAACAAAAGCTGAGGCAGTTCATCACCACTAGACCTGCCTTACAAGACATACTAAGGGGAGTTCTTCAAGCTGAAATGATATGGCACTAGTTAGTAATATGAAATGATAAACCTCACTGGTAAAGGAAAGTACAAAGTCAAATTTAGAACACTTTGATACTATAATGATGGTGTATAAATAATTTTACTGTACTATGAAGGTTAAAAGACAAAAGTATTAAAAAAAAAACCATAGCTGCAATAGCTTGTCAATGCATACTACAGTATAAAAAGATGTAAATTAGAACATTAAAAACATAGCATGCAAGGGTAGGGAAGTAAAAGTGTAGTTTTCATATGTAATCAAATTTAATTTGTTATCAGCTTAAAATAAATTGTTATACCTATAAGATGTTTTATGTAAGTGTCATGGTAACTATAAAGCAAAAACCTCTAGTAGATATACAAAAGAAAAAGAGAAAGGAATCCAAACATAACACTACAGAAAATCATCAAATCACAAAGGAAGACAGCAAGGGAGGAACAAAGTAAGTAAAAAGAGCAAGAAAAAATTTAACATAATGAAAATAGTAAGTCCCTACCTGTCCATAATCACTTTAAATGTAAATGGATTAAATTTTCCAAACAAAAAAACAGAATGGACAAATGGATTTTAGAAACGACAACAACAAACACCACACACGCACACACAGACACACATCCAGACCCAACTATGTGCTGCCTACAAGAGATTTACTTCACTTTAAGGACACATACAGGCTGAAATGAAAAAAAATAGAAAAAGATATTGCATGCAGATAGAAACCAAAAGAGAGCAGAGACATCTATACATATAGCATACAGAAAAGATTTTAAGTTAAAAACTATATCAAAAGGCTAAGGTCAAAATGGTGAAGCAGTTAATTGTTCAAGAAGACATAACAATTGTAAATGTTTATTCACCCAATGTTGAAGCACCTAAATATATAAGGCAAATATTAATACATATAAAAGGAGAAATATATAGCAATACAGTAATAGTAGTGAACTTCAGTACCTCCCTTTCAAAAATGAATAGATAATCCAGACATAAAATCAATAAGGAAACATTTAACTTAAACTTCACTTTAGAACAAATGGATCTAACAGACATATAGTGAACGTTTCATCCAACAGTGACAGAATTCACATTCTTCTCAGGCACACATAGAACATTCTCCAGGACAGATTATATGTTAGATCACAAAATAATATTACAAAATTTAATAAAGCTGAAATACTATCAATTATTTTTCACCACAATAGTATAACACTAGAAATCAATAATAAGAGGAAAACTGGAAATTTACAAATATATAGAATTAACATATTCCTGAACAACCAATGGGTCAAAGAAAAAAATCAAAATAATTTTGTGACAGCAAAGTAGAAACACAACATACCAAAACATACAGGACACAGCAAAAGCAGTTCTATGAGGTAAGCTTATATTAATAAAAGATTTTAAATAAACAACATTACACCTCAAGGAACTACAAGGAAGGAAAAAAAAAACAAGCCCCATGTTATCAAAGGGAAGGAAATAACAAAACTCAGACAGAAAGAAATGAAACATAGACTAGAAAAACAATAGAGAATATTAACAAAACTTACAGCTTTTTTAAAAATTAAATCAACAAACTTTTAGCTAGACTAAAAAAGAGAAGACTCAAAATAAAAAATGAAAGAGGAGATATTACAACTGATACCACAGGCAATACAAATTAAGAGAAAACTATATGCCAACAAATTAGTTAACTTGCAGTGGGTAAATCCCTGGAAACATGCAACCTACAAAAACCGAATCATGAAGAAGTGGAATATCTGAACAGATCAATAATGAGTAAGGGAACTGAATCCATATTCAAAAATCTCACAAAAAGAAAAGCTCAGGATCAGATGACTTCACTGGTGAAGACTACCAACCATTTAAAAAAGAATTAATATGACTCTTTCTTAAACTCTTCCAAAAAAATTGAAGAAGAGAAAACACTTTCAAATTCATTATAAGAGGCCAGTTTTACCTTGATATCAAAGATTTAAAAAGAACACTTTGAGAAAGGAAAATTACAGGCCAAAAACCCTGATAAATATAGATGCAAAAATGTTCAGCAAAATACTAGCAAACCTAATTCAGCAACACATTATAATGGCATACATCATGATCAAGTGAGATACATGCCTGGGATGCAGGATGGTTCAATATAATCAAATCAACAAATGTTACACTATTTTAACAGGATGAAGGATACAAATCTTATGATCATCTCAATAGATTCAGAAAAGCATTTGACAATATTCAACATCCTTTCAGGACTAAAAACTCTCAGTAAATCAGGTATAGAAAGAATGTGCCTCAACACAATAAAAGCCACATATGACAAACCCGGAGGTAATATACTCAATGGTGAAAAGTAAAAAGCTTTGACTCTAAGATCAGAACAAAAACAAGGATGCCCATTCTCACCACTTATATTTAACATAGTAGTTGAAATTCTAGCCAGACCAATTAGGGAAGAAAAAAGGCACCCAAGTTGGAAAGAACGAAGTTAAATTGTCTCTGTAGATGACAAGATTTTATATGAGAAAACACTAAAGACTCCACCAAAACGATGTTTTAGTTAGAGCTTAAAAGAAGAATTCACTAAAGTTGCAGGACACAAAATCAATGTACAATAATCAGTTGCATTTCTAAACACCAAAAACAAGTTATCCAAAAAATTAAGAAAACAACCCTATTTGTGGTATCATAAAAAAAACTAAAGAATACCAAAGAAACTGAAAATAAATGGAAATAAATGGAAAGATAGCCTATGTTCATCAGATGAATTAATACTGTTAAAATGTTCATGCTACTCAAAGCAACCTACAGATTAAGTGCAATTCCTACTAAAATTCCAATGACATTTTTCACAGAAATAGAAAACACAGTCCTAAAGTTTGCATGGAACTGCAAAAGACTCAGTGAAGCAATTTTGAGCAAGAATAGCAAAGCTGGACACATCACACCACCTGACTTCAAAGTTTATTGATCAAAACAGCATGGCATAAAAACAGACAGAAAGACCAATGGAACAGAATAGAGAGCCCAGAAATAAACTCACATTTATAGAGTCAACTAACATTCAACAAAGCAGCCAAGAGTACACAATGGGGAAAGTATAGTCTCTACAATAAATGGCACTGGGAAGACTGAATATCCAGATGCAAAAGAATGAAATTACACCCTTATCTTACACCATACACACAAATCAAATCAAAATTGATAAAGACTTAAATATAATACCTAAAAGCACAAAATCTTTAGGGGAAAACTCATTGACATTGATCTTGGCAATGATCTTTTTGATATGACACCAGAAGCACAGGCAACAAGTGGGACCCTAACAAACTAAAAAGTTTCTGCACAGCAAAGGAAACAATCAATCATCAGAATTAAAAGGCAGTTTATGAAATGGGAGAAAATGTTTGCAAACCACATATCTGATAAAGGGTTAATATCCAAAAATATATAAGGAATATATAAAATTCAACAGAAATAAACAAATAATCCAATTTTAAAATAGGTGAAGAACCTGAATAGACATTTTTTTCAAAGAAGACTTACAAACAGGCGACAGGCATATGAAAAAATGCTTGACATCACTAATCATCAGGGAAATGCAAATCAAACAATGAAATACCACCTGCAACTATTAGGATGGCTATTATCAAAAACTCAAAAGAAAACAAGCTGGGGGAATGTAGAGAAAAGGGAAAGGAAGGCCCTTATACACTGTTGGTATGAGTTTAAACTGGAATAGCCATTATGGAAAACAGCATGGAGGTTCCTCAAAACATTAAAAACAGCTACTATATGATCCAGCAATTTCACTATTGAATATATATCCAAATGAATTAAAATGACTGTCTTGAAGAGGTATTTGCACACTCATATTTATTTCAGCATTATCCACAATAGCCTTGATATGGAATCAACCTAAGTGTTCATCAGTAGGTAATTAGATAAAGACAACCTGGTATATAGAGACAGTGGAATCTATTTAGCGTTCACAAAGAAGGAAATCCAACCTTTAAAATCCTTTAAAAGTTAAACTCATAAAAACAGAGAGGACAATGGTGGTTTCCAGGAACTGGAGGGTCAGGGAATGGGGAGATGTTGGTCAAAAGGTACAAACTTTCTATAAAATGAGTAAGTTCTAGAGATCTAGTGTACAACAGCATTACTATAGTTAATAATAATATTTTGTATACTTGAAATTTGTTAAAAGAGTAAATACCAATATTCTCAAATACACACACAAAAATAGAACTATCTGAAGGAAATGATATGTTAATTATCTTGATTATAGTAATCATTTCATGATGTATAATGAATATCAAAACATAATAGTGTACATCTTAAGTACATACAATTTTGATTTGTTAATCATACTTCAATGAAGCTAGAAAAAATATGTAATTGTTAAGACAATAATAATATAAATTAAGGGTGAGGGAACTGACTTACGTTGGAGCAAAGTTTTTGTAAACTATTTAATCGGTATCCATTCAAGCTAGATTATTTTAAATTGTTAATTTAATTGTAATACTAAGGCAACCACTAAAAAGGGCTTTAAAAAATACAGCACTTGAGGCTGGGCACAGTGGCTCATGCCTGTAATCTCAGCACTTCAGGAGACCTAGGTGGGTGGATCACAAGGTCAGGAGTTTGAGAGCAGCCTGATCAACATGGTGAAACCCTGTCTCTACTAAGAATACAAAAATTAGCCGGGCGTGGTGGCGGGCACCTGTAATCCCAGCTACTCAGGAGGCTGACGCAGGAGAATCACTTGAACCTGGGAGGTGGAGGTTGTAGTGAGCCGAGATCACACCACTGCATTCCAGCCTGGGCGACAGAGTGAGACTCCATCTCAAAATAAAATAAAATAAAATAAAATAGCTAATTTCATTAGCTATATGAAATTCTGAGAGACGAAACTGAAGTCTCCAACTATAATTGTGGATTTGTCTATTTCTCCTATCAGTTCTATCAGTTTTTGCATCACATATTTGAGGCTCTGTTGTTTGGTGCATACACAAGTGGAATAATTGTGCCTTCCTGGTGGCTTGATTATTTTATGATTATATAGAGCCTATCTTTATGGTATTTTTATTTACTCTTAAATCTACTCTGTATTATATTAATATACCTATTCTTTTAAAAAAATTGTTTGCATGATACATCTTTTCCATTCTTTTAATCTCAACCTACCTGTGCCATTGAATTCGAAGTGAGTTTTCACATAGAGAACATACTATTGAATCATCGTTTTAAAAATTTCGTTTGCCAGTCTTCTATATATTGAGGTAAAATTCACATAAAATTTATCATTTTAAGGTGTACAATACAGTGACATTTAGTAATACACGTTATGCAATATTAACTCTGATTACTAAATGTTTTCATCATCCCAAAAAGGAAACTTTATACTCATTAAGCAGTTAATTCCCATTCCTTCTCCCTGCCATGGGCAACCACAAACCTACTTTTCTATCTCTATGAATTTACGTATTATGGATATTTTGTATAAACTGAATTATACAATTAGTGACCTTTATTTTTGGCTTTGTTCACTTAGCATACTGTGTTTTGATATTCAACCACATTGCAGTATGTTTCAGTTTTATCTGAATAACTCAGTTCTTCTTGTTGTATACCTAAAAGTTGATTCGTAGGTCGTAATAATTCTATGTTTAGTTTATTGAATAGCTGCCAAAGTTTTTCCATAGTGGCTCTGTCATTTTAAAATCCCACCAGCAATAGATGAGAGTTCCAACATCTCCACATCCTTACCAATATTTATTATTTTATATTTTTACGATTACAGTCTTCCTAGTGGATATGCAATGGTATCTCATTGTGTTTTTGGTTTGCCTTTCCCTAATGACTAACGATGTTGAGCATCTTATACTTGTAAGCTATTTGTGTTCTTTAGAGAAATGTCTATTCAAGTGCCTTGCCCATTTTAAAAACTGAGTTGTCGACTTATGAGTTCTTTAATACCGTAAACTCTTATCAGATATGATTTATAAGTATTTTATCCCATTCTGTAGGTTACCTTTTCACTTTTGTGATAGTCCATTATGCACAAAGATTTCAATTTTGATAAATCCAATTTATCTGCTTTTGTTGTTGTTTTTGTTGGTGGTGCTTTTGCAAAACCCAGTGTCATGAGGTTTTTCTCATTATCTTTGGAGAATTTTATAGTTTGCATCTATACATGTAGATTATTGATCTAATTTCCATTAATTTGTGTGTATGCTCTGAGGTAGGGGTCCAAATTCAATTTTTGCATTGAATTGAAAATTCGTATTTCAATTTCATATTTCAACTGCATATTCAGTTGCTGCAGCACAATTTGTTGAAGAGATCTTTCCTTTCCACGGGGAATGATCTGCGACCCTCGTCAGAGATCAGTTGATCATAGATGTATGGGATTATTTTGGACTTTAGATCTTGTTCCATGAATATGCCTATTTTTATGCCAGCACTGCAATATTTTCATTACTATAGCTTTATCATAAATTTTGAAATCAGGAAGTATGTATCCTCCAAGTGTGACTTTCATTTGCTAGACGGTTTTGACTATTTGGGGTCTTTGCAATTCCATATGGATTTCAGAATTGACTTTTCATTTTTTAAAAAATGGTAGTTGAGATTTTCATAGGAATTATATTGAATCTACAGATCCCTTTGGGTAGTATTGCCATCTTAACAATATTGTATTCCAACCCATGAACATGGATGTACTGCCATTCGTATCTTTGTTCTTTTCTTTCAGCAACATTTAGTATATGACACTTGTAACTCCTTGGTTAAATTTATTCCTAGACATTTTATCCTTTATGATGCTGTTTAAATGGAATTATTTTATTGATTTCTCTTTTACATTGCTTGTTGTAGGTGTATAGAAATACAACTGATTATTGTGCTTTTATTGAATTATCTGCAACTTTGCTGATAATTTATTATTAGCAACATTTATTTATTAGCTCTAGTAGGTGTTTTTCTTTTTCTTTAGAGTTGTCTATATATCTTGCTCTGTGGATTTTACTTCTTGATCTCCGATATGGATACCTTTATTTCTTTTTCTTACCTAATTGCTGTAGCTAGAATTTTCAGTATAAAGTATGATAGAAGTTGTTCACAACTCTCCTTGTCTTCTTTCTGACCTTAGGGGTATAGCTTTCGGTCTTTCACCATTAAGCACAGTGTTAGCTGTGGGGTTTTCTTAGATGCCTTTTCATATATTAAGGATGTGCTCTGCTATTTCTAATCGGTTGAGTGTTATTATAATAAAATGGTGTTAGATTTTATGACTTTATGCTCTTCATAATTGAGACTATTATGTGGTCTTCTTTTCTTTTCATTCGATTAATGTGGTATATTACATGATTTTCATATGTTGATCCACCTTTACATTCTTGGGGTAAACCCCCTCTGTGTACACAGGTTTTTTGAGGGTCTGCTAATTTTCTTCACTCTTTTCCTTTTCTCTCCCTGGGACGGAGTAATGTTAACTGACCTATCTTTAAGTTTACTATTTTTTCTTCTGCTGCTCAAATCTGCTTGAACCTATATAGTGAAGTTTTCATTTTCTTATTGAACTTTTCAGCTTCAAAATTTCTTTTTGGTTACTTTTTATAATATCTGTCTCTTTATAGATATTCTCTATTTGGAAAGATATTTTTCTCCTGGTTTTCTTTACTTATTTGTCTGTATTTTTTAAAGTCTTTGAGCATATTTGAGGCAGTTGATTTAAGTATTTGTGTACCAAGTCTATTGCCTGAGCTTTTGCATAGATATTTTCTATTAATTTATTTTTTTTCCCCTGTGAACAGGCCTCATTTTTTTTTCTAGAAAATTGGACATTTTGAGTATTATAACAACGTGGCTAATTTAGAAATAACTCTCCTCCCTCCTTAGGTTTTGTTTCTGCTTGTTGCATGTTGCTGTTGTTTGCTCATTAGTGATTTTTTCTAAAGTATTTTGAAAAGTCTGTTCTTGATCATGTGGGTCCATTGAATTCTGTGTCCTGTTAATTTCATGGTCAGCTAGTGTTTTGAGTTTCCTCAAGTGCCTAGAGCCAATAAGAGAAAAAGAAAAGAAAAACAGAAAAAGAGAGGAAAAAAGGAAGAGGGAAAGAGATTTTAAAAAACAATGTCGGCCGGGCGCGGTGGTTCAGGCCTGTAATCCCAGCACTTTGGGAGGCCGAGGCGGGCTGATCACCTAAGGTCGGGAGTTCAGGACCAGCCTGGCCAACATGGAGAAACCCTCTCTCTACTAAAAATACAATATTAGCTGGGTGTGGTGGCACACACCTGTAATCCCAGCTACTCGAGAGGCTGAGGTAGGAGAATCGCTTGAACCCAGGAGGCAGAGGTTGCAGTGAGCCAAGATGGCGCCATTGCACTGGAGCCTGGGCAACAAGAGCAAAACTCTGTCTCAAATAAATAAATAAAATAATAATGACTGCTGATTGGCTCTGTTTGGGCCCTCATTCAATGCCTAGTCAGGCCATTTACAACTCTCTTAACTTTCACTACCTGCTTGTGTACTGACTGAAGGCCAGCTATAGGTGAAAGCTTAACCTCATCTCAGATCTTATAGGTGACAGCTTAACATCATCTCAGATCTTTTTGGACCATGAATCCTATCCTGGGTATGCACATGATCTTCTTCATTTCCCAGTAGATGCAAGAGTTTTAATAAATTTTAAGTCCTTATTCTCTCATGTATCTCCTTTTCCGACCTTTTCAGTCTGTTTATTGTTCATCTGAACTGACATCCTTTGCCCCAGGCTGCTGTGGCAAAAACTTTCACCTTTAAATGCTTTTACCACAAGCCATCTGGGAAGCCGCCCCAGACCTGGGACTGCTCTGACCCTGAGAAAACAAAGACAAGACCTTGCACAGCCAAGCAGCCATAAGACAAGTCCACACCCAAAACACAGTTCTTTCAGAAGGTGGTCTGTGTTGGATTCTCTGGCCCTAGTAACCAGCAAAATACTTTGGCAAGTATTTTTATCAGTCTGTGGTTATCTTGTCTTTCTCAGAGCAGTTTTTAATTTTAATAAAATCCAATTTGTCAATTACTTATCTCATGTGACTCTGGTGTTACATCTAAAACATTATCACCATACTTGAGGTCACCTAGGTTTTCTCTAGGAATTGTATAGTTTTGCATTTTATATTTGGTGTATGACATATTTTAAGTTAACTTTTGTGAGGTTGTGAGGTCTGTACCTAGATTCATTTTGTTTTGCATGTTATTTCAATATTCATAAGAAACATTGGTCTATAATCTTCTTTCTTATAGTATCTTAGCCTTGCTTTAGTTTTTGGGCAATACTGGCCTCAATGAATAAATTCAAAGCATTCCCTCTTCTTCAATTATTTGGAAAAGTTTGAGAAAGACTAGTGTTAACTGTTTTCTAAATTTTTGGTAGAATTTACCAGTGAACCAACTGGTCCTAGGCTTTTCTCCAGTAAAAGTGGTTTTGATTATGCTTTCAGTCACTTTACAAGTTATATATCTATACAGATTTTTATAATTCAGTCTTGGTAGGTTGTGTGTATTTAGGAATCTGACCACTTCATCTAAGTTATCCAATTAGTTGGCATACAATTGTTCATAGTTCTCTAAATAATCATTTTTATTTCTGCAAAATTGGTAATATCCCAGTTTCCATTTTTTGTTTCATTGAATTTTTTTTCTTAGCTCATCTAGCTAAATGTTTGCCAATTTTGTTGATCTTTTGGAAGAACCAACTTTTGATTTATTAATTTTCTCTATTCAATTTTCTCTATTCTTTTTCTGTTCTTTATATTATTTCCACACGAATTTTCTTCCTTCTGCTGCCCTTTAATTTTTTTTTTTTTAATTTTTAAGGTGGAAATTTAGGTTAAGAAATTTTTTAAATGAAAGCATTTAGAACTATACATTGTCCTTCTGGTGTTCACTTACTTGCCATAAATTTTGATACGTTGAGTTTTTGTCTGTCTTGGGGTATTTTCTAATTTCTCTCCTAATTTCTTTCTTGACCCATTGGCTATTTAAATTTATTTAATAATTTTTTACGTATTGTGGATTTCCCAGTTTTCCTTCTTATTGATATCTAGTTTTATTCCATTGTGATCACAGAAGATATTTTGTATAATCGCAGTCTATTAACATTTATTAAGTCTTGTGTCGTGGCCTAACAGAGGATCTATGTTGGAGAATGTTCCAAGTGCAATTGAGAATACTATTCTGGTGCTATTAGGTGAAATATTCTCTATACATCTGCTAAGTCCAATTCATCTATAGTGTTGAAGTTTTCTGTTCCTTATTGATTTTGTCTTATTATTCTGTCCATTATTAAAAGTGGAGTAGTAAAGTCTCTAACTATTATTGTAGAACTGTTTTTCAAGTCCCAGCTCTGTTCAAATTGACCAGTTTCATAAACATAAAATATACTTCTTACTGTCTTCTAACAGTTTTTTTTTTCTTTTTACATAAAGGCTATCTTAGACTCCCTTACACTCCACCCCAGCTCACTTTTGGTTACATTTACGTAACATATCTTTTCCATCCTTTCATTTTCAACCTGCTTGTGTCTTTAGATCTAAAGTGAGTGTCTTATAGACAGCATAAACTATGTCATTTAAAAAAATCCATTTTGCTGATCTCTGCCTTCTGACTGGAGAGTTTAATCCATTTGCATTTAAAGTAATCACTGATCATGAGATACTTTCAGTGTTTTGTTAAAGTTTTATGTATGTCTTATAATTCCTTTGCTCTTCATTTCCTTCAATATTGCCTTTGTGTTTAGCTTATCCTTTTGTGTCACACTTTCATCCCCTTCTCATTTCTTTTTGTATATTTTCTTTGTGGTTACCACGAGGACAATGTATCAACTTTTAAAGTTATTACAATTTTATTGTTTAAAATCTCTCCCATTCAGGGATTTTAGAAAGGTTAAATAATAATGTAAATGAGATATCTAGAACAATATAAGCATTCAGGAATTATTAGCTCAATTCCAATCCTTCCTCCACCTCCACCTCTTTCTCTGTGAGATTATAGAAAAGATGACAAAAAGGATGTTTTCTGAGCCCTTTAATTGTTGAGAATGATCTTTGAGAAAAAGAAAAAAATGAAAGCATTAGGATTGTACAACAGCCTGGAAGTATAATTAAGTGTAAATTAAATAGATAAAAGTTATAAGCAGAGGAAAGTATAGTAGAACTCAGTATTTAAAAGAGAATCAATGTGAAAATTATATACATTTATATAAAATAAAACCACCAGACAAATCTGATATCCTTAGGATTTTTCTTTCTTTCATGTGATTTCTAATTGATACATATGACACTAAACCATTGACCTGAGCTGTAAGAGAAACTGGAAATTGTTCTGTTATCTTTTGTAGGATTTCTAGAACTTTTTGCCCTCAGACTTAAATGCCAATGTATTCCTCACTTATTGTTTACTGCTTTTGGATTTACATATGATTTCATTCTTTCTCATCTCTTATCCTTACAATGTAATTCGAACTGATGCCAATTTAAGTTCAATTGCATACAAAAATTCTATTCCTATGCAGCTCTGCCCCATCTAATTTATGTTATTGATGTCACAAATTACATCTTTGTACATAGTTTACATATTAACATGGATTTATAAATTTTTTATGTATTTGTTTTTAAAATCCTGTAGAAAACAAAAAGTCAACACACCAAAATTAAAATAATACTGGTTTTTATATTTGTCCGTGTGCTTACCTTTACCAATGTTCTTTACATCTTTATATGGGTTTGAGTTACTGTCTTGTGTCCTTTAATTCCAACCTAAAGAACTCCCTTTAGCATTTATGGTAGGGCAGGTCTAGCGGTAATGAAATCTCTGAGTTTTTATTTAAGGATGTCTTAATTTCTAGCTCCTGTTTGAAGTAAAGTTTTCTGTATATACAATTCTCTGTTGATTAATTTTTGTTCATTTTCCTTTCAGCTCTTTTAAATATATTATCCCACTTTCTTCAGACTTCCAAGGTTTCTATTAACAAAATTCAGCTTATAATCTTATTGAAGATCTCATGTACATGAGTGGCTTCTCTCTTGCTGTGTTCAAGATTTTATGACTTTGGTTTTTGATAGTTTAAATATAATGTGTCTTATTGTGGGTCTTTTTGGATATATCCTAGAGTTTCTTGATCTTCTTAGATTGGTATATCCATGTATTTCAAGACATTTGAGTAGTTTTCAGCCATTATTTCTTCAAACAATCTCTCTTCTTTGGGGACTTCCATTTTGCCTATATTGGTTATTTTGATGGTGTGGCACCAGTCCCCTAGACTCTGTTCACTTTTTTCCAGTCTTTTATTTCTAGTCCTGAGACTCAATAGCTTCAAGTGTCCTGTATTCAAGTTTGCTGATTCTTTCTTCTTCCAGCTCAAACCTGCTGTTGAATCCTCCCTTGTAACATTTTTAATTCCATTTTTGTATTTTTCAAGTTAAGTATTTTTATTAGGTTCCTCTTATTTCTCTTTGTTGATATTCTCATTTTATCACACACAATTTGTCTGATTTCCATTAGTTTTTTTCTTTGTTTTCCTTTAGCTCTTTGAACATATTTAAGACCTTTTTAAAGTCTTTATCCAAGTTCTATTTCTGTGCTTCTGTGGAGATATTTTCTGCCAGTTTATGTTCTTCTTTTCCATGGGCCATGTTTTCCTGTTTCTTTGCATACTTTCTAATTTTGGGTTGAAAACTGAGCATTTGAAAATAGAGCCAACTTCCCAGTTTCCACAGCGAGTCTTTATGCCACGGCATACTTTCACTGATTAACTAAATCTAAGCTTAGGGAGCAGCTGAGTCAAAAGTTTAAGGTCTTCTCAGGTATTTTCTGAATATACGTTTCCTATGCCTGTGTGAAACGTTCTCAATTTCCCTATATAAACAGCTTTTTTTTTTTTTTTTTGAGACAGGGTCCCGCTCTGTCACCCAGGTTGGAGTGCAGTCATCTCGGCTCATTGCATCCTCCACCTCCCGGGTTCAAGCGATTCTCCTATACAGATGTGTGCCACCACATCTGGCTAATTTTTGTATTTTTAGTAGAGACGGGGTTTTGCCGTGTTGGCCAGGCTGGTCTCAAACGCCTGACCTCAGGAGGATTACAGGCTTGAGCCACAGCGCCCAGCCTAAACAGCTACTTTTGAATGCTTTAATTTTCTGAAGAGTCTCAACCCAGTTTCTCCTTGAGGTCTTAGGTGGTCCATTGTGTATCTCCACCCATAGTCACTTGCCCCAGGCATCTGTGGGTCTGTGGTACCACTGCAGCTTTCACCACCCGTAGCTGCCACTTTTCCCCATCTGAGATCCCGGTTAGGTGAGAGAGGTCATTCCTTCACGCAGCCCCTTGATGGTTAGAACATTTCAAATAAGGTCTGTTCTGCTCCTCTGGTTGAAGGGAAAGAATTGGAAACCGGTTTCCCACCTTCTACAAACCAAGATCTCATGGTGCCACGGGAGTGGCAGGACAAGTGCAAGTGAAAATGCCATACAATTTTCTACCATTTTGAACGCGGGTTTTTCTTCATTGGGCATTTGCTTGGTTGCTGTAGGCTTTTCAGTTTTCCAGAGCTCACACAAGATTATTTTAGCCAGTTTTTTGTTCTTTCCTGATGCTTCCTAGCAGAATAAAGGTTGGAATTTCTACCATTTTGCTGATTCATAACTCTGTAGTCAGTTTTAAATATACTGATACTTGAGTTTGTTTTATGGCCCAGAATGTGGTCTTGGTAAATGTTTCATGTATGTGCAGAAAGAATGTGTATTCTGATGTTGTTACCTGGGCTATTCTATAAATGTTACTTAAGATGGTTAATAATGTTACTTAAGTTTTCTACAGTCTTGCTGATTTTCTGTACATTTATTCTACCAATGACTAAAACAGGTGTATCAATAAAATCTGTTCCATCAGGTTTTGCTCTAGGTATTTTGAGGGTCTATTAGGTATATAAACAAGATGGTTATGTCCTATTCTTAAATTAACCTCTTTATCATTATGAAGTTAACTTTTTTGTTTGTTTGTTTTTTGAGACGGAGTCTCACTCTGTCGCCCAGGCTGGAGTGCAGTGGCGCAATCTCGGCTCAATGTAACCTCTGCCTCCTGGTGGTTCAAGCAATTCTTTGCCTCAGCCTCCTGAGTAGCTAGGATTACAGGTGCCTGCCACCATGCCCGGCTAATTTTTTTGTATTTTTAGTAGAGATAGGGTTTCACCATCTTGGCAAGGCTGGTCTTGAACTCCTGAACTCTTGATCCACCCACCTCGGACTCCCAAAGTGTTGGGATTACAGGCGTGAGCCACCGCGCCCAGCCTGAAGTAAACTTCTTTGCCCTTGCTAATGTTCTTTGCTCTGAAGCATGCTTTGCTGGTATTAATATAGTCATTCCTGCTTTCTTTGATTCATGTTTGCAGGGTATATCTGTTTCCATTCTTTTACTTTTAACCCATTGTCTTTATAAAGTGCATTTCTTGTAAGTATAATTGGTTTCTCAAAATCCAATCTGACATTCTCTGCCTTTTAAATGTCATTTTTATATGATTTGTGTAAATATGATTATTATTACAGCTAAATTGAAGTCTATCATCTTGCTATTTGGTTTCTATTTATCCCATTCTCCCCCCCGCCTTTTTTTTTTTTTTTTTTTTTTTTTTTTTTAGATTGAGCATTTTTTTAGTTTTCTAGGGTTGCTGTAGGAAAGTGACATAAACTGGATGGCTTAAAACAACAGAAATTTATTGTTTCAGTTTGGAGGCTAGTCATCTGAA
>NW_012115278.1:1040048-1075767 GCF_000951035.1 Colobus angolensis palliatus
AGTAGCTGGGATTACAGGCATGGGCCACCGCGCCTGGCTAATTTTTGTATTTTTAGTAGAAGCAGCGTTTCACCATGTTGGCTAGGGCAGGTCTCAAATTCCTGACCTCAGGCGATCCACCCACCTCAGCCTCCCAAAGTGCTGGGATTACAGGTGAGAGCCACCACACCTAGCCTTATAATTCTTTTTTAATTCAGTGATTGCTTTAGGGTTTATAGTATACATGTTTATCACAGTCTAGCTCCAAGTGATATACCCCTTTATGTATAGTACATGGCCCTTACAATAGTGCATTTCCATTTTTCCTCTCTGGCATTTAGGCCATTGCATACACATAAACTCAATTCATCCCTTTGTGTAGATCCGTATTTCCACCTGCTATATTTTGCTTCTGTCTGAAATCTATGTATGATTTCTTTTATGACTATTTTGAGCAGTTTGGTTAGTTCATTTGTCTATTTTTCTTATACACTTTTAGCTCATCAATCAACTCTGTGAGTTTATAGTTTTTAAAAACAAATTTGAAATTATTTGGCTATTATTTCCTCAAATACTTTTTTCTGCCACCCCTGCTTTCCCTTTCCTTAGGGATCTCCAATTTCCACCTATATTAGTCTGATTGAAGTTGTTCCACGTCTCTTTTGAAAATCTCTGGAAAATCTTTCATCATTTGGATAATCTGTATTTGTACATCTTCAAGTACATTAATATTTTCTTTGCAATGTTTAATCTGCTGTTAATCCCATGCAGTGGATTCTTCATCTCAGGTATTGCCGTTGTAATCTCTACAAGTTCCATTGAAGTCTTACTTGATAAAAAATGTGGATAAAAACAAATGGTGGTAAAGATATGGAGAAATCAGAATCCGCACACACTGATGATGGGAATGTAAAATGGTCAAGGCAATTTGGAAAGCAGTCTGGCAGTTTCTCAAAAGGCTAAACGTGTTACCATATGACATAGCAATTATTCACCTAGGTATATAGTCAAGAGAAATAAAACCTTTTCCACACCAAAACTTGAACATTAATTAATGTTCATTAGGGGTTTAAAATTTTTTACATTATTTTTATTTAAAGTAGAGATGGGGTCTCACTATGTTGCACAGGCTGGTCTGGAACTCCTGGGATTAAGCGTTGGGACCTGCCTTGGTCCTGTTTTCTCCACTGGAAGAGAATAAAACTTTGTACACTTGGACCAACAACTCCCAATTCCCTCCTTTACCACCATGCCCCGTAGCCTCTAGTAACTTACTGTCTACTTCCATGAATTCAACTTTTTTAAGATTCCACATATAGATGAGGTCACGCAATATTTGTCTTTCTGTGCCTGGCTTATTTCACTCAGCATAATGTCCTCCAGATTCATACGTGTTGTCTCCAACGACAGGTTTTACCCTCCTTCAAAGGCTGACTAGTGCTCCATTGTGTGTATGTATCACATTTTCTTTATCCATTTATCTGTTGATGGGCACTTAGATTATTTCAATGTCTTGGCTACTTTGAGTAATGCTTCAATAAATATGGGAATGAGGATATCCCTTCAACATATTGATTTGTGTTCTTTTGGATAATACTCAGAAGTGAGATTACTGGATCATATGGCTGTTCTATTTTTTTTGAGAAACCTCCATACTGTTTTTCCTAACGGCTGTACTAATTTACATTCCCACTAACAATGCATGAGTTCGCTTTTCTGTACATCCTCCCCAACACTCGTTATCTTTCATCTTTTTGATAAAAGGCATTATATAATAGGTGTGAAGTGACATCTCACTGTGGTTTTGATTTGCATTTCTCTAATAATTAGTTTGAGCATTTTTTTAAAAATGTACCATATCATTTGAATGTCTTTTGAGAAAGATCTCTTCATTCCTTTGCCCATTTCAAAATCAGGTGGTTTTCTTGCTCTTCAGTTGTTTGATTTCCTTATGTATTTTGGATATTTACCCATTTCCAGATGTATCATTTACATTTTTTCCCATTCTTTGAGTTCTCTCTTCACTGTGTTGTTTCCATTGCTGTGCAGGTCTTTTATTTTGATGCCACCTCATTTCTCTATTTTTGCCCTGCTTTTGCAGTCACATCCAAAAACATTCCCAAGACCAATGTTGTGGAGGTTTCCCCCTATGTTTTCTTCAGTAGGTGTACAGTTTTAGGTCTTATATGTTGTTTTAAATCTATTTTGAGTTTTTTTTATATGGTGTAATTAAGGGTCTAATTTAATTCTTCTGCATGTGGATATCCAGTTTTCCCGACACCATTTATTGAAGACCCTGTCCTTTCCCCATTGTAGGTTCTTGGCGCTTCTGTCACAAATCAGTTGACTATAAATGTATGACTTTGTTTTTGGATTTTCTATTCTATTCTATTGGCTGATGTCTGTTTTTACGCCGGCACCATGCTGTTTAATTATAATTACTTTATGTTTTTAAGTCAGGGAGTGTGATATATTCAGCTTTGTTCTTTTTGCTCAAAGTTGTTTTGGCTATATACGGTCTTTTTGTGGGTCCGTATGAATTTAAAAATTGTTTTTTACATTTTTGAAAAAAAAATGACATTGGCATTTCAAAGAGTTTGCATTACATCTGTAGATTGCCTTGGGTTGTATAAACATCTTCCTAATATTAATTCTTCTAATACATGAACATGGGATATCCTTCCATTTGTTTTCTTTCATTTCTTTTATGAGTGTTTTATAGTTTTCAGTATGCAGATCTTTTACCTCCTTAAATTTACACCTCAGTATTTAATAGTTGTTGCTATTGTGAGATTTTCATAATTTCCTTTTCACATAGCTCATTAATAGTAGATGGAAACACTACTGATTTCTGTAAGATGATTTTGTATTATGCAACTTTACTGAATTTGTGTATCAGTTCTACCAGGTTTTAGTTTTGTTCTGGTGGAGACATTACAGTTTTCTGTATATGGTTATGTCATCAGTAATTACAGATGATTTAACTTCTTCCTTTCCTATTAGGATGCCTTTTATTTCTTTCTCTTGTCTAACTGCTCTGGTTAGGACTTCTAGTACTATGTCAAAAAGTGATGAGGGTCATACATGGCCTCCATACCTAATCTGTTGAGTTTTTACCACGAGACCAGGTTGAATTTTGTCAAATGCTTTTTCTGCTTCCATTGAGGTGATCATATGATCTGATTTACACCCTTCATTTTGTTACGTGGTGTATCACATTTATTGGTGTGCGTATGTTGAACCATCCTTGCATCCTAAGGATAAATCCCACTTCATCATGGTGAATCATTCTTTGTGTTCATGAATCCAGTTTGGTAATATTTTGTTGAGGATTTTTGCAACCATGTTCATCAGGGATATTACTTTGTAAGTTTCTGTCCTTGAAGTGTCTGTCTGGCTTTAATAACAGTGTAACACTACTCTTGTAAAATGAGTTTAGAAGTATTCCCTCTGCTTCATTCTTTTGGAAAAGTTTGAGAATTTGTATTAGTTCTATAAATGTCTGGTAAAATTCAGTAGTGAAGCTGCCTAATCTTGGGCTTTCCTTTGGTGGGATGTTTTTCATTGCTGGCTCAATCTCTTTTCTTGTTATTGGCTTATTCAGATCTTGTTTCTTTGTGATTCACTCTTTGTAGGTTGTATATGTCTAGGAATTTATTCATTTCTTTAGGTCATCCAATTTGATAGTGCATAATTTCATAGCAGTTTCTTATAATCCTTTGTATTTTGGTGATATCAGTTGTAAATGTCTCCTCTTTCACTTCTGATCTTATTTGAGTACTCTCTTTTTTCACTAGTCTAGGTAAGAATTTGTTTTTATCTTCCTCGCCCCCCCCAAAAAAAACACAACTTTTAGATTTGTTCATTTTTTCTAGTCTTTATTTCAACTGTGATCTTTGTTATTTACTTCTTTATGCTAACTTTTGGGCTTAGTCTGTTCTTTTTTTAGTTCCTTTAGGTGAAAAGTAAGATTGTTTGTGATCCTTCTTTGTTGATGTAGGTGTGTATTGCTGTAAATTTCCATTAGGACTGATTTTGCTGCATCACGTAAATTTTGTTTCCATTTTCATTTGTCTCAAGGTAATTTTTTATTTACCTTTCGATTTCTTCTGTGAACTATTAGTTGTTTGGGAGTATGTTGTTTAATTTCCACATACTGCTGTATTTTCCACCAGAATTGATTCTTGTTCTTGATTTCTAGTTTCATGCCACTGTAATCAGAAAAGGGACTTGATATGATTTCTGTCCTCTTAAACTTAAGATTAGTTTTGTGGACTAACATATAATATATCCTGGAGAATGTTCCATGTGCATTTGAGAACAAAATGTATTCTACTGCTTCTGGATGGAATGTTTTGTATATGCCTGTTAGGTCCATTTAGTCTAAAGTGTAATTGAAGCCCACTGTTTCTTAATATTGATTTTTTGTCTAGGGGATCAATCTGCCCACTGTGAAAAGTAGAGTATTGAGGTCCCCTCTTATAGTATTGCAGCCTATCTCCCTCTTCAGATCATTTAACAATTGCTTTATGTATTCAGGTGTGCATATATATGTTGGGTGCATATATTTTTACAACTGTTATGTCTTCCTGGTGAATGAATCCCTTATCATTACATAATAAACTTCATTTCTTTTTATAGTATTGACTTAAAGTCTATTTTGTCTGATGGAAGCATAGCTACCCCTGCTCTCAATTTCCATTTATGTAGAATCTCTTTTTCCATCCCTTCACTTTCAGTCTATGTGTATGTTTAGTAGAAAAGTGAATCTCTTGCTGGGCAGTGGCTCACGCCTATAATCCCAGCACTTTGGGAGGTCAAGGCGGGTGGGATCACCAGAGATCAGGAGTTCCAGACCAGCCTGACCAACATGGAGAAAACCCGTGTCTACTAAAAGTACAAAATTAGCTGGGTGTGGTTGTGGGTGCTTGTAATCCCAATTACTCGGGAGGCTGAGGCAGAAGAATTGCTTGAACCCAGGAGGTGGAGGTTGCAGTGAGCCGAGATCGTGCCATTGCACTCCAGCCTGGGCAACAAGAGCAAAACTCCGTCCCAAAAAAAAAAAAAAAAAAAAACAGAAAGAAAAAGAAAAGAAAAAAAGAGTGAGTCTCTTCTAGGTAGTATGTGGTTGTGATTAAAAAAAAAAAAAAATCCGTTCTGTCATTCTATGTCTTTTTTTCTTGGAGAATCTAATCCATTTACATTCAAGGTAACTATTGGTAAGAAATTGCTAGTGTCATTTTGTAATTTGTTTTCTGATTGTTTTGTAGCTCCCTTGTTTCTTTTTTTCCTGCTTCCTTCTTTCTTTTTTCCCTCCTCCCTTGTTTCTTTTTTCCCTACTGCTACCTTCCTTTGTGGTTTGGTGGTTTTCTGTGGTGGTGTGCTTTGAATTCTTTTTTTTACAGTCTATGCAACTACCATTGTATTTGCCATAATATACATGGCAACTTAAATAATAAAGGCTAACTTAAAACATTTTATCCTTATAACAGGCTACTTTAAGCTGATAAAAACTTGCCTTTAGTTGCATACAAAAACTATGTGCTTTCACAACCCCCCCCCACCTTGTATGATTTTGATGTCAAAGTTTACATGTTTTTTAAAATTTGTATCTCGACAATTTATTGTAGCTACAGTTGTTTTTAAGTTTCATCTTTTAAACCTAATACAAATAACATTGCTTTACATGCCACTTTTACAATAGTAGAGAATTCTATGAATTACTTATACCATTTAGTTTTTTACTTTTATGTTTTTTGTTAACTAGCAGTCTTTTATTTAAGCCTAAAGAACTCCCTTTTAGTAGTTTCAGTAGAGCAGGCCTAGTGGTGACAAACTCCCTTAGGCATTGTTTATCTGGAAAAGTGTTTATTTCTCCCTTTGCCAAGTAAAGTACTCTTATTTAACAGTTTTGTTTCTTTCAGCACTTTGAATATCCCACTCTCACTGGCCTGTAAGATTTTTTGCTGATAAAGCCACTGAATCTGTATTGGGGCTACCTTGAATGTGATATGTTTCTTATCTTTGCTGCTTTCAGTATTCTGTGTCTTTGATTTTTGATAATTTGGTTGTGATGTGTCTTGGTGAACTCTTTGGGTTGAATTTGGTGATCTCAGCTTCCTGTTCCTGAATTTTGTCATCTTTTCTCAGATTTGGGAATTTTTCCGCTTTCCTTCCTTAAATATACTTTCTAGGCGTTTTTCTTTCTTTTCTCCTTAAGGACCTCCTATTATGCAAAAGTTAGCTAGCTTGATGTGTCCTATAATTCTTACAGGCATTCTTTTTTGTTTCTCATTGGATAATTTCAAATGTCTTACCTTTGAGCTCACTGATTCTTCTGCTTGATCAAGTCTGCTGTTGAAGTGTTCTACTGAGATTTTCAGTTCAGTTACTGTATCCTTTACCTTTAGAATTTCTAGTTTTTGTTTATATTTCTTTGTTAAACTTCTCATTCTGTTCATATGTTTTCCAAATTTCATTTTTCTGTCCATATTTTCTTGTACTTTGTTGAACTTCTTTTAAGAGGATTAGTCTAAATTATTTGTCATTTCACAGGTCTCTATTTCTTCTGAGTCTGTTTCTGGAGCTTCGATATCCAATGTACACCAGAAAGTTTGCTAATTCCATAGTAAATGTTAGAAATGGGTTTTTTATTGGTAAAATCAGTGGCTTGCTAATTTATATGTTAGAAACTGGCTTGTATTGGTGAAGTTGAGGGCATTCAATATATGTATCCTGGCTAAAATACTTCTAGAGAACCTTTCCACCTTGTAAGAATAGGGTATAGGAATCTGAGGAGGCCTTTAACATGGCCCTCAGAAAGGACACACAGGACTTGACCCCTAAACATATAAACATGTACAGAAATGAGGTGAGAACATGTTTTGACTGATGCCAGTAGTTAACACAGCAGAGCCTAATGCTGGTCACTGTTACAAATAACTTGTGTGATAAACCTTTAATTTGAGAGGCTGTAAGCCCTGAAAGCAAAGGGCTTACAGTACCTCTTGCATGAACACTCCTGTGTGTGCGTTCTAAGAAATGCTTTAAAAATAATGCATGTGGCACAAATTGATTTGACACTGGCTCTTTATAAGCTGCTATCAAGGTTATGGGGAACAGCTAACTCCTACCCACTTTCCCTGACAAATAGGAACTGGTAGTTACCTACCAAAAGTATGTAAAAGCTGTATCTGACCCAAAGGCCAGTTAGGTCAACACACCTTGAAAGGAGCTCAGTTTAAGGAAATCAGTGGTGTCACAGTGCCCCACTAACGTGTGTACAAGATTTCACAGTTTGACTATAGGATGTGCTTAGTTTCACAGATGAGTCTTACCTTGTGATACTTTTAGAGCAAAAGTCAAATCAAAGATGATTTAAAAAAAACATTTCAAAGAATCATAAAGAATAAATGCCTCCTTAGGAAGTCTTCTGGAGTTCTGCCCACTTCCCTTAGGTGCCTCTTTACTGTGCCCATCTCATAGCCTCTCTCCCTCCATTTGGTGTATTGCAGAGTAAAGCTCACTGTTTACAGGAGTGGTAGAAAGTGTGGTCCTTTCCCAGACTCCTTTTTCCCTTCCCCTTCTTGTTTTTGGGAAGATGTGTTTGATAATAGAGTTAAACGACAGACTGACAAATGACTAACACATTTAGCTGAGCTACATAAGCAGATGTCAGTTTGACGTGAAGGGTTTAAAAGATCTATGAATTCTCTGGGGACTCCTCCCCCAGACCTGAAGGATCAGGTGCTGCCTTCTATGCCACCTGTGCAGAGGGCAAAAGAGGAAAACCATACTCGTGTTCAGTGTGAATAAAGGGGACATTTGAACTCTGTGCAGACCCCTCGTTGGAAGGGTGTTTCTCCTCCTGCTGCATCCACAAAGAGCACTCCTTAGCCTTGCCTTTTGTCAGTTCTCTCCCCAATAAGGTTCTGAGCAGAGAACCCAGTGCAGTTCAGAGACTGAAGTCTGGTGTCCCAGGTCTGAGTTCTAGCTCTAGCTCTCCGTGTAACTTTGGCATGTCCCAAAGTAACTTTCCACAACTTGACAGGTGTTACTTGAGTATTGGATACAGGTGACTCTTAGCCCACCTGTGCTTCAGAGATGTCATCACTTGGGCCACATGACCTCTGGACACCTTTCCTACTTTCCACAATTTCAGAGCGGCAGAGCAGCTGGGAGCTCCTGCTGCCTCTGAGCTTCAGTGAATTATCACTTGTTGGAGGGAAGCTTCAAGCATTTTGTATCTTTTGTATCTTTCAAGAGCAAGCACAGTCAGCAAGAATATGTAGCAGATGCTAGTGAACAGCAGTGATTAGGGTTGAATGCTGGATTTAAATATGGAGCTTAGGCTGTGAAGGAAGCCTGAAGAACCTAGAGCTCCATGAAGCTGCTCTCTGTGAGATCTGACACCATTTCCCACTGATGAGCCTTGGGTCTAATGGGTAGCACTGATTCCACATAGAGTATGTGAGTGCAATACGCTGAAAGCAGAGAGAATAAAATGATGGCTAACATGATGTTCCAAACTTTAAACAGGAGAAAAACACACAATTCCATTATGTACAAGCACCCACACAGAGATCAGGAGAATAACCTCATTGGAGAATCAATGACCTATGTGGGGAATTTAGGGTAGAGCTGAGATTGAAAAAATGGGCCAAAGTCAGGTGGCCAAGGGCCTTAATACCTTGTATACAAGATGAGTAGTCAAGAAAGACCATGCCTTACTTATGCAGCAATTCCCTTGGGCCTACAAAGAGCTGCCTAGCCTGGGACCTCTACAATGTTCCAGTGACACAGGGACTCCTCCATATATATATATGCGTGCTCAGTTGGCTCTGTAATCTTACTTTTATTTATTAACTTTTCTTGCACATTGGCTTGGTGCATCAGTTGGAAGTCAGAGACTGAATGAAGTGAAGACTGAGCCAAAGGAAGTTCTCAGCCTTTAGGGAGGCGGAATTCACATTAAACACACAATAAACAAATGAACTCACATTATAAAGGAGAGAGTCATAAGATCCTGGTGGCTGGTGTCATTGGGCTGTATTTACCTGAAGTGCCTATTCCTTATAGGAATCCACTCCCAGGGATGATGGGCTACATCCTTAGTAGGCTTTATGCCTATGTTCTCCTGGCCATTGGCTCCTCCAGGGCTGGCCTTTTTCAGTCTCTCTGTAGAGGTTCCTGTGGCTGGTTGGATATAGGCCTTCACAGAAGGGTCAGTGCCTTGGCTCAGGTTACAGGACTGGTAATCTTGCTTTGTTAAGAGTAATGTTATTTCCCCATTTCCAAATTCTCCAGGGAGATGGAATGTCAAAGATAGTATCACTGTAGCACCTACATCCTAGGTTCCAGAAGCAGAGAAGAGAATATACTGAAGCTGTAGAAAGGCTTATTAGTCTGTGTCAGAGATTAACTGGATGTGAGGACCATTTCTGGGATGGTATATACAGAACTGGAGAACTGGATAGGGAGTCAGAAACAAAGAGCTGAAGACGATGTCTTTGAAGTTTCCAAAGTGGATAACTAGGTCAACAGAATATTATTCAAGAAAGTATTAACATAGGATTGAGATGCAGTCAGTAGTCATGGAATTGAAATTTCAAAGTATATACCTCATGGATCTCAGGGGTGTTGAGCTAATCACCTGGGCTAACACTCCTATGACCCTAGGGAAAATCAAATGGCCTGGTCCTGTGGCCATGGTAGGGGTGTCATCACCTTAATCAAACTGGGACAGTGCTGTTGGATATTCATCTGGAACTTGTTGCAGACCCACATTTTGCTGGGTTTCACCACAACCAAGGCCTTTTTGATCCTTTTCTCAGTTAACATCAGGACATCATTGCAAAGTTAATCCTCATAGGGGATGAAACTAATTGCTTATAAAAACAAGATTTTTACAACTCTAAAATTGTTCAAGCATATGGGCATATTTATAGTTGCAGGCAGTGTTTCAGGTGCAGACTGTTCTTGGCTGCAGTGGTTGTTTACAGGCAGCATCTGTTCAATATTTTATGATTATCCCCGAATGTTTTAAAGCATAGTACTGGGCTTTGCTGACCGTACAACAAACTGGCATTTTTGACCTATAGGGCCATGGGCTAGGAGATACAGTTCTGAGGGGAAGTGAAAGATAGTGAACAACTGCACAACTGACCCTTTGTTAGTTGCAATAAAGCAATCCAACCACCCAACCCACTCTGATGGCTTTCCCACTATTTAAGGTTGGTGGTGTCAAAGAGACACCCTCCTGTACAGTTTCAGTGAGTCATCATCATTTCCACAAAACCTCCTTCCTGCTCAAAGGACTTATCATAGTTGGTTAAGAAGTAAAATTTTCCTGTATCAGTCACAGGAGTTCACCAGTTAAGATACTGTTAGCTGAAGACTTCTGGGGTGACTTAATGAAATAGCTCAGCCATGTGGTTTAAAAACGGGATTCTTCTATCCCTCCACACAGCTGTCCATGCATCTGCATCATCTCAAGGCTGGTCTCCTTGGTGGTAGAAAGGCTGACAGTAAAACCTGGAGCCACATGATTCCTTGCTTAGGCACAGTGTTTCTTCATACTCTTACATGGGAGCAGGCATGTTCTTTCCCCAGGCTCACAGTAAACACTCTTGTCAAATCTCACAGGCCCAAAGTGCTTTTGGTTATCCCCATTCCAAGCCAATTTGTGGCAGGGATGATAGCATTACCCTGACTGCCTTAGACTAATATACCTACTGCACTTCTAGGGCTGGGGATAATTTTGAGGTCAACCATTCTAACTGCATGGCAGTCATTCCATGGAAGAAGTACGGTCTAAATCTTTGTGGCAACCTGAATTCATGAAAATTCTCTTAGATTTATGTAACTAATTTTAGAATTCACTTCTGTACCATTTAATTTTACTAATAAAAATACCACCTTTACCCTAAATGTCAGCCAAGCGTAAGGCTCCCTTGGGACAGAAGGAATTATCAAAGCTTTGTGTTTTTATACATAGTAGCGTTTGACAAAGAAATAACTCTGAAGGAAGGAGAACAACCAGGCAGAGTCTAGATGCACGGAAAAGAAGTCTTTGAGGCTTGGTAGGCAGAAGGAAAGGGCAGGACTACTTCAGAAATGCAATGTTTAAGTAAAAGAGGTTGGGGTCTGTTGATCTTGAGGAGAGATGATGATGGACTGGAAAATAGGAGTGAGACAGTAGGAGAGGAAAGGATACGGATGATGTATATACTGTATGGCTAACCATCAATCGACCCTAAGAAGATAATAGTTGTTAGATGGTTAGCTATTTAAAGAAACCTGAACAAGTAACAATATTGAGTTGCAAAGTGGCTGGAGTCACACAACAGACTAAATTTCTGGTAGAACAAATGCAGCAGCTTATGTGAAGGTTACCATGTCTGAAGCTGGTTAGAAAAGGTCTGACATCCAACCAAAGTCACAGTTCTTGAGCTCAGTACACAGAGACAGACTGCTAACAGCTGATGTGTCCTCAGCGAGAGTGTCCTCATTTATATCCTCATTCTCCTCTTCTGCCTCCTTTTTGTTTGTTTGTTTGTTTTAAACCTTTGGGAAGTCTCATCATTCAATACAGTCTAATATATCACAATAACAGAGGCGGCCCAATTTCTACAGATTGACTAATTCCATCCTTGAAAAGTTCATACAATAAAACTTATAAAGCATCATCTTCAACCATCCTTTAGAAAAATTCCCCTATTAAATGTTAACTCTAAATCCTTTATCTCTGTTAATAACCTTACTAAAAACTTCCCCATCACTGCCTGCCAGGGAGATCAAAAGAAATCACATTTAAGAAACCTCCAACACCTGTACCTGACCGAAAAGCAAACATACAGACCTTTCAGTCCTGCCCCTACTATTCCACTCCTATCACACAGAGACATGGTAGACATCCCCTTGGGAAGCGGATAGCTCTTAGGTGGAAGCTAGGCCTGCAGTAAGCAGGCCAGGAAACATGTCTCCCAGGACCCATACTCTTGGGAGAAGCACTTGGCCACCAGACAGCATGTCCTGTCAACCTACAGAGTTCTTAAAAACAAACACTGGACCGGGAATAGAACCCTGTGGTCACAGTGCCCACAGTTCACTAAGCACCCTCACAGGTCTTTGACAGAACACTGACTGCCAGGTCCCCTGGTGGGCAGAGAAATGGAAGATTCCCAGGCCCATCTGAGCATCTCAGGGAAGAACCACAAGCAGAGCAACTGCCAGAGCTGGTCGGCCAGCGTTGGCAACCAGGGAAGCAAGTGCTACACCGTATTTGGAGAGAGCATAAAACTCAAGGAAATAGAGAAGTCCTACTCAATTCTGTTCTTCAACTGGAAACGAGAACTTGCGAAAAAGAAACCCAGTTTTCTGGAGTCCATGGAGAAATATGAAGCCAATGCTCGACTAACAGAGCAGAAAGCCTTTTATAAATAATGCCAGCCAAAGCTCCAAAGGTCAGAGCTGATGCAAGCCCGATTGTTCTGACAATTTCCTAGGTTGCTAGGCAACAAGGAGCTGGTCAAACAGCTCACCTTCAAGGACATACTTTATAATACCACCCTGGTAGATGAGAGCGAGGCAGCAGTGAAGGCAGTAGTCAAGAACAGCAGAGGAAGGTTAACAGCAAGATGCTCTTCAGACAGTCTGGACAAAGACAGTCTCTACCCAGCTCTCAGGAGTGGCCTGCTTAAGAAGGTGGAGGCCGAGGCAGCTCCCAGGGTGACCCTAAAGACAGACTCCAAGGAAAAGGGTGTGAGGGCAATGGTGAATATAAGGAGGTCCCAGTAGGCAGAGCAAGTCAGCTCAGGTTTTCTCTTTAGAGTCTCTGAACAGTGAAGAGGAGCTTTCTGTGGACAGCATTCCACCACTATGGGAGGGGAAAGGTGCCACGAGAGACTTCTCCAGTGGGGCACACAAGCATTGTACAGTGATCCTCAAGATCCAGCCATTGGCAGGAAATCCAAAGGCAAGCTTCTTAATTACATAGTCTATGGAGACAGAAGTGTGGAGCACCCTCAAAATAAAAGGCCAAGACCCAGGAACAACCTCCACATCCTGGAGTATATACAAATGAACCCAGGCCTGCTGACTCAGATCCACGCCATCCTAAAGCAGGGGTTTCTCATGAATGAAAGGGCTGAGTATTTGGTGTAGAGAATCAGAAGTCTCCCACTGCCCACACATTTTCTCTTCAAAGATTTCTTTTCCAAGAGCCCCTTGAATAAAGGAAGGGAGGGAGCACTGAATGCCCTAGAAATCAGAATGCATGATGCAGGAAGAGGGCAGTAAATAGTTCTCAAAGAGATCAGAAAATCAATTGGAAGCAATTTCATTACCACAAATAACAGACATTTTTTCTAAGAAAGGCACCCCTTCCCTTTCCACCCAATTGTCATTCAGCAACTACTGAATACTTACCAATGAAAAACCTTACCCCTGACCTCAAGGCTGCTCCTGAGCTCTGGTAGAAAATGCTTTCCTCATCTATAAAACATGGCAAGCAAGGCAGGATTTAACAGTAAGAAAGTGAACTCAGGGCACAGTAGCACCGCAGGACTTCAAATGGAAACATGGAGACAAGCAGTGAGAACAGGCAGCAAAAGCAGGGCAGCTGAGGCTGGGACCAGGGCATCTGGAACTTTCCACACCAGCTTGGATCTCCATGCCAAACAACAGTTTTCAAGGAAAGATATCTAAGGAGGAACATGACTCTGGGAAACTTTTTGGCAGTATTGCTTACTGCATACTAGAAAGTAAAAGAATTTGGGGAACATTCACTAATTTGCTTCTTCAGGGGCTTGGGTAGGGAACAGAAACAGGAACCTGGCTCTAATTTCTGAACTTTTATCAGTAAAAACAATCCAACAAATGAAAGTTAGTCAATGAGAGAACTGGGAGGGTCTGCCCTCCCTCCTCCTTCCTTGAGTCAAGCCTTCCCGGGGGGACCTCCTGACATTTAATTAAGCGAAGACAATGTCCACTGAAGGAAGCTGACCTGAAAGTGACACGCTACTGTGAAATGAGCATGAAGTAGGAGCTTGTTACATATATGAAATGGCCAGTGCTCTTGAGCAAAGCGCTTCACAGCTTGAGACCTAAGTCTTCTCCTCTGTATCCTGAGGGCTGGGCAAGATGATCTGTCAGGCCATTTTTACCCCTAAGCCACCAAAATCCAACTGCTTTAGCTTGTCACAAAAGCAGGTATCGGATGGCTGGCTATCCTGCAGTCCCTCCAGTCAACACCCAGACTTTTTCCCTGAGGCAATGTAAGACAACAGTTAACATATTTTTATCAATTAGGTGGTCATGAGATAAATATATATGGGAGGCGGCAGTTTTTCACTTAAATGAATATAATAATGGTACAGCTCTCTTTTGAGTAATATTTGTTTCTTAAATCTTTAAGTTCCCTAAAGACGGTAAGAATAACCCAAGACAGTGAAATTAATGTCACAAAGCACATGGCTAAATAACTGCAGGTTTGCAGTGCCAGGTGTGAGATCAGATGACAGCAGGGAGGCCTACCTTCAGGCAGAGGCTTCTCATGTTCCCTGGAGTGGCCATGTGCTCTTCTACACGACTACTTCCACTTCGGTTACGCAGAAGCTATTTAAAGCACACAGATGGTTGTGATGAGATGAAAGCCACCCTTAAGTGAATGGAAATTATAGCATGATTTGAGGGTGGGGGTGGAGGTGGGAGTAGAGATGGGTAGAAAGGAGTGCAAGAGAAACAAAGGAGCCTTCATAAAATTAAAGTCACTTTGGATAACATGATTGATTTACTCAACACCTTCTTAGGAACATAAAGCGAACAAGTGGGTTCTTTTACTGCTTTTCTGAAATGAGCTACATTCAAGAAAGCAACATGGGGGCTGTGCTGTCCCTGCACAGGGGCAGGGGAGTATGAGGAGCAGCTGAATGCCAGAACAGCTCCATCCAAGATTAGGTTTCACACGCAGGAACCATTCTTATACTACCTTTTACTGGCAATTTCTGTAGAAATCTGGAAGTCTGGTTGACAAATCAGGCCCTTGGACTTTGCAATCACAGTGGCATGCATACATTCATTCAACAAATATGTGTGTACGGGGCAGTGGAGCAAATAAAACAGATACGTTCCTACTGTCATGAAGCTTAACATTTAAGGAGGGAATTAGGCAGTCATGAAGTAAACATAAAAATACAGATTGTAATAGGCACTATGGAATAATGAATACTTTGGGGAACACAATTTAAATCTGAAATATATCTCAGTTCCATTAACGCATGTTGAAGGTGAATGGCATGGCATTTTTTTTGCTGGATTTAGGGCCTGGATGCAAGCATATTGGGGTAACTTCTGAAATGCATCGTAGGGTAATGCATTTCCTTCCATTTGGGCCCAAGTGTATTATTTACCACCCAGTTGTGATGAGCTGGGATCCTCCTGCTCAATCTCAGCTTGAAGCACTTGGAGGTTACCTGCCTGCTGTGGGTGATTATTTTGGAGCAAGGTACTTCATTTGCCTCAAGAAACAGTAGTGATCAAATCAGATTTGATACCACTACTGTCCCCTTGGAACGCAGAAGTAGGCAAGACCCCAGTGTGAGGCAGAGTGATGGGATCTTTAGGATGCCAGAGTCATTACATCATTATGTAATGTATGTAATTGATGTAACTGATGATTTTGGAGTTTATATATTTCCAAAGTTTCAAAATATTTTCACTTGGCTGATTTCTTTATGGTGATGACAGTAAGTAGATATATGCCCTCCTTAAAAGTTACAGTGAGAGTTGACATTGGGAAAAGGGAGGCTTGGCCAGGGTTATGCAGACACAGTACAGAGGAGGATGGAAAGTTTCTGAGACACCCCAGTAACTGCGTGGATCCACAAAGCACATGTACAGTCTGCTCTGTGCACTGGAGGTACAGGCACGAAAAAGACCAAGTCTCTGCCCTCATGGAGCTTGGTGTCTGTCTACTGGAGCAGACAAACACAAACCTGCTTTTTCTCACATGCCTCTGCTGTAGGTTCCTTGTGTAACTCTCAAATACTAGCACTTCCATGGATCCCATCCTTGTCCTTCTCTCCTCTCTGCCTTTTCCAGGATGATTTTCCTGGCCACGGGTTCAGTTATGGTCTATGTGCTAGAGTCATACATTTTTATCTTCTGTGTACATTTTTCTCTAGACCCGTATTTTTAACTGCCTCAGGACAGCTCTCCCTGGATATCCCTCACACAACTAAAACATCATTCAATTGTACTATTAATAATTTTCCTTTCAAAACCCGCTCTTCTTCTCTGTAGACCCAACAGCAACACTGTCCACCCAGCTCTCAAAACCTGAAATGGGGGAGCTGTCTTTGACTCTTAACTAACTCTCCCATGCATGAGCACTGAATCAATCACCGAGTCCCTAGCATTTCTTGGACTCTGGCCTCCCTTCTATCCTCAGATTGTCTGCCTTTTAAAAATTACAGCAATAACTTAACTGCAAAGACCACATGTACACTTGTGCTCTTTCAGTTTGTAAAAAACATAAAATGTAAAACTGATTATGTCTTTGCTTCTTAACGTCCGCAAAATAAAGTCCAAAGTCCTTGGTATGGTCTGTAAGGCCCTCATGATCCCAATCTCATCTTGATCCCTTACAGCCTGACACTCAGACATACTAAAGAGCTTCCGCCTATCTGCCTCATATACACCTATCCTGTCTGTCAAGATTCGGCTTGACCGTCATCCCCTATCTGCAGTATTTTTGGGATCTGAATTCTCTGCCCACATTGTACTTGCACATACTTCTTTTATCCTCAGTGGTTTGTACTTGTGCCTGCTCTAACTAGACTGTCTCCCTGTCGTAGACTCCGTGATTCAACAAAGCAGCTCTTAATCAGCCTGAAATCCATGGCACCCTGCAAAATGGCAAACATTCAATAGGTATTTGCTCAGTAAATGTTAATGAAAGGAAAAAAATTCAAACTTCAGTTGGAATAGGATTAGAGACAACTTAAAAATTAAGTTTCCCATAGAAATCTTCCTCATCATAAATATCATCATCCTAAATGTCCTGAGTCCTTCCACAGGTCTAATCTGCCAAATGATGAAGACTCTCTTTCTCACTATGTGTGTGGGAGAGGCAGGGGCAGAACACATTTTTTTTTTTTTCTGTAAGTCTGCTCTCTGGATTTATTTTTCTGGGGATGAAATCTCAGGCTGTGTAGCTTTTCTGGTCCCTTTTTGGTAATCAACAAATCATCAGTTTTTCTAGGGTATTAAAAAGCTCACACCTTTGAAACATCAAGACGCCAAACTCTCTCTTAATTGAAAACAATTCTGCCTCTTACTGAGGCCTTTGAGTGGGAAGCTTAAAGACAACAGTGTGGGGAAATCGGTTTTTCTTTTCCTCCCTCCACCTTCTTTCCCAATCGAGAGCTGCTGCTGCCCTTTCTGGAGGGGAGGGAATTAGAAGAAAAGATCCTGCCTTACCCAGTCACTGTTAATTATTACCCAGGGTGGGGAATGACTCTTTCCTGGAATACATGCTGCTGGGAACCACCGCTGAGATTCTCTAAGCCGGCAGCTTCCAACCTCTCCTCCTTCAACAGCTTCAACATTATATGGCACTCAGCTGCAGGGTGCCTGGCTCCAGGCAGGCAGCCCACTTGTGCAGGGTAGTTTTCCAGATGGCTCATAGTCCATCTCTTTTCAGTGACCAGTGTGGCCCTCGGGAAACATGCATCTTGACTCCATTATTGGTGGGAGTACTCTTTAGTTAGCTGCCACAGGCCACTTCAGACACGTCTTACCCTGAGACCCTTTTCAGAGTCAGGTACCATCCCTGTGTCTCCTAGCATCGAAAGATCACAGCTGAAGGTCTCCAAGTAGTTCACTTAAAAAATACCTCAGTAGGTTTAGGAACAGGGGAAGCCCCCAATTCATTCTGAGAGCTGTATGACTCTCATCCCCAAACCAGACAGATATATAATATGAAAACTACAGACCAATATGCCTTATGAATATACATGCAAACATTCTAAACAAAATACTAGCAAACCAAATCTAGCAGCATAGAACAAGGTTTATGTAGCATGGACAACTGAGATTATCCCAGGAATGCAAGGTTAATTCAATATACAAAAGTCCATTAATACAACATATTAACAGAATAAAGGACAAAACAACATGACAATCTTGATACAGAAGAAGCGTTTGACAAAATCCATAGCCCCTCCTTTTTTTTGATTAAAAAACACTCAGTAAACTAGGTTTAATAAAAGAATTTCCTCAACTTGATGCAAACCCACAGCTAACATCATACTCAATGCTGAAAGACTGAATGCTTTCCCCATAAAATCAGGAACAAGAAAAAGATGTCTGCTCTTGTCACTTCTATCCAATACTGTACTGGAGGTGCTAGCCAGTACACTAAGACAAGAAAATGAAATAATAACAATCTAGACTGGAAAGGAAGAAGTAAAAGTATTTCTGTTCACAGATGCATGATCTCATAAGCAAAAAATACTAAGTGACCAAAAAAAAAAATAGAATTTTAGAAAAGCTACAATATACAAGATCAACATACAAAAATCAATTTTATTACTAAGACCAGTGATGAATACAAAAATAAAAATTAGAAAATAATCATATAAAGTGGCATCAATACTTAGAAAAAAATTAAAGACGTCAAGACTTGTACACTGAAATCTATAAAACATCACTGAAATAAACTAAAGACCTAAGCAAATGCAAAGACATCCCACAGTCATGGAACAGAAAACCTAATACCATTTAAATAGCAGTTATTTCTCAAATTTATCTACCAATTCAACGAAATCCCTATCAAGATCCCAGCTGTTTTGCAGTAATTGACACAATGATCCTAAAATTCGTATGAAATGCAAGGGACTGAAAATAAACAAAATGATTTTGGGGAAAAAAAAATTGGCGGACTTGCACATCCCAAATCCAAACTTAGTACAAAGCTACAGCAATCAAGACAGTGCAGTGCTAGTATAAGGATAGACATATATGACAACACAGTTAAGACTGAGAATCCAAAAAGTCTTACATTTATGGTCAACTGTTCTTTGACAAGGGTCCCCTTGTCCCATGGGGAACTAATAGTCTTTTCAACAACTGGTGCTTGGGCAGATGGATATATAGATACCAATGCACTTATGAAAAAAATGGATGAAATAGGAAGCGTCACTACATTCTACTGCATGCTGGGTCATTTTCAATCATTTAGGTGGCAACACTGACAAGATAACAGAAAAATGGAGGCAATAACATGTGAAAGGCAAAATGGTTTTTTTTTAAAAAAAAGGGACAATATCCATCATGAATTTACTTACACTCCAGGCAAAGGTTATTAAAAGAAAAAAAAAATTCCTGAACTGAAATGTGGAAGGGGTATCAAGAGCAGACCCTAAGACACTCCGTAAGAATTCCAGTGACTCCTCAATGGAATTCTTGAGTGACCGTTCAACTACGAAATGTACCCCATCATGCCGTGCTACCATGGAAGCATTGGAGGCACTTTGGGGGTTGATGAAGTCTTCATGGATGAGGTACTTTAAAAATCTGGTCATGAAGAGTATTTGAGAAATATGACAAGATGCTGGGTAGGAATGCAGGGAGAAAAGTGTGTAACCCATGGCCAAATTGGAAAGGTCAGTGAGGGGGTTTGTGGAGGCACTGAACGCAGAGAATATTAAAATTAGCAAGATGGTGTTCTAGCACAATGAAAAGGATTGGAAGAGGGAGATCAGAGTCAGGGAATTAAATTAGGCAGCTGCTAAGAATGTCCAGGTGAGTCAGAGGATCAGGACCTGTAAGGGCAGTATAAATAGAGGAGGAATGACGGGAGGGGTTTACGGGGAAAGAATTGACAACCTGTGACAATTGAGGAATGAGAGATTTGATGATTGGGGTGAAGGTTACATTTCGTAAAAAGAAACAAAGAATGGTTGATAGAGATGCAAGATGAAGAATTTTGTTTTTAGGCCTACTGACTTTGAGGTAGCAGAAAGAAATCCTGGAGACAGAGGTCTGAGTAGAAGATACAGAATTGGGGAAGAATCTTTGGCAGTGCCTGAGGTTGACCAGAGAGGACTGGGCAAGAACAGGTAAGGACTTTAAGCAGAATTGGAGGAGTATCCATCCAAAATCTGGGTAAATTGGGAAGGAAAAATAAGTAGCCAGAGAAGCAACAGCTCAAGTTAGGGTACAGTCAAGGTTATAGATAAGTGTTACTGCTTTTGGCAATGAGGAGGTTATAAGGATCCTTGAAGACTGTACCTTCAGTGAAACTGTCATGGATTAGTAGCCTTTCACAGTGATATCTACCCCACACCTGCATCAAAATCTTGCAGTGGCTGTTAACAAATGCCAACCCACTATCAGGGAGGGGAGAAAAAGACTTGGGACTCTGTACTTGTAAAACCCTCTACCCTCCCCAGGCAATTCTTTACACACTAACAGTGTTGAGGTAAAAGGAGGCAACCAAATGAGGGAGCAAATGGAAGGTGTGTTTTGGATTATATAGTGGCCCATGGAAGTGTGGGAGGGGTACAGATGGCCCTTAGACAGACACTGGTGGAAAAAAATTGCGGTAAGTAGGTAAAGGGATCAAGAGTACACAGGCACTGGTCTTGGGACATTTCTTTCTCTGAGAGTTTGTATGGAATTCTTGAGAAAAATTCCTCAAAGGGGCCTGGAATCTCAGAAGGGTCATGTTTTTAATGGGAACACGGAGTGATGCTGCCCCATTACAACCATCTGTTCTAGCAGAATATCTGTACCGAGGAGGGATGAATAACATCAGCAAGTTCTGTTTGAAGCCTCATTTTCAAGTTTCTTTTTGATATGGATCTCCCTATACAAGCAAGCATCCCCAAAAGTAGTTATCTCAGGAAACGTAGGTTAGGATGACCAGCTCATTTGCTGGAGCTGCCAAGGTCCAGAAAAGTTTGGCTGCAGGCTGTTTCCATGTTTTATGTTTGAAATGTTCTATAATGAAAGTTAAAAAAAGTTAGCATTTATTTGGAAAACCAGTTACTTTAGTTTATGGTTCCTTTTTTTCCCTGCAGAGCTTCCTGGAGATTGAGGTCTAATTCAAAGAAAACCAAACTATATAATAAGAGTACCTGGGCAAAAAATACTTTTATAACATAACATTTGGGGTAGAGGAAGCATCCACTATCATCAAAATTTCTCTGTTTTCCTCTTCCTTATTGGTCAGGGACATTCCATGCAGCAAAAGTAAGGGGAGTGACAACATGCCTAGCGTAATTAAGCAAGCTAGAGCAGCTCGTCTGTGCAACTGATGATTTTTTTCCCTCTAAAATTTTAAGAGTAGGTTCATTTTGACTCTGTTAGAAGTCTACTTGATGTGAATTCTGTATCTGATAACCTATTTCAATTATCACTTTAAAACTTGTCATATGGATACATTATTACAATTGTAGAACTTCAGTACCGTAATAAAACTTGAGAACTGAAGAGCACACATTTCTTCACGAATTTATTATATAAAACGCCCTCAGAGTATTTAATTTCTCCTCACTTTAATTACACATTAAGAAGCACAGTGGATGAGAAGCCTTTAAGATGACTACAGTTGCACGAAGGTCCCTTTCATCAAGGTAGCGTACGTACCTTAACAGTGTTCTAAAGGCTGGCCCAGAAAAACCCCATGTTACCTTGTAACAATATGGAAAGCATTGTCTTCTTTTTCCACTAAATTATGGTGAAAAGTGCCACAGTTTTATTTAGCATTATGGTACATAACAGTTCTGTCTCAATTATGAAAAAAATTAAAATAATCCTGAAAGACATCCTTTTTCTCCCCCCAACGATTTGAAAGCTGCATTTTTCCTGCCAATTTCAAACAAATCATCAGGTTGATCTACAGTAATCAGTTAAAACAATCACCAAGGCACAAGCTCAGCACGTTAGCTATAGCTTGTAGCAAAAGGATATATCAATGTCTCACCTTAGTTAAAAATACATAATCCTTTTATTTTATAATGCAATAAAAGAAATTAACATCACATACACAGAAGACTAGGAAAGGGGAAACTTACTTCTGAAAATCCAGTAATGTAAACCTACTTGTACTTTTCCATAGTACATGAAAGTAATGTTTAACATGTTCTGAATTAAATTTTACCTGTGGGGCTATACAATGTAATTCTTAGGAGTAATAGTTTCATTCATTTCCAGGTCAGCTTACTGTATGATTAAGTAACACAAGGCACAGTAGCCATCTTTTTCATTATGTTGCAACACTGATCACGTGCCGTGCCTCGATAAAATGGCTGATTCAACAAGATGATGGCAACACGAAGGGGAGACTTTGGATTGTCTATTTAAAATCTAGGTAATAAGTAATTAATAAAAACTCTATCTTAAGTGCACTTTCACATGCTTTTTGTTTATAATAAACAACAAACTTCCTAACTTTGTTGCAATAGGCTTGACTACCATTTCATTTGGCCAAATGCACTTTCCCCAGTAAACTTAAAATAACAAGAACAACAAGAACAAAAATCCCTGTCCTTTCATATACTAAGAAAGAGGATTGGCTACTGAAACAGTTCATTGCAAGACACATGAAGACAACATACTGTGGCATGAGTTGTTTTTTAATTTGTTGTGCTGTTACTAAAGTTCTGAGGGCTGCAGTTAAAACATTCCAATTTCTCCCTTCCATCTTTATTGATTCTCAAGATTTTGCACAGAAAACTCTTTGGGGGCTAGAACAGTAGTAATTGTATCGCACTGTTTTCAAGACTTCAAGTTTCAAAAGCAAATCAAAAAAAAAATACAGTTCCTGATTTGAGTTAGATACAGGGACAAAAAAGTAGCACATACTTGAAGGTTACATGGTCTACAAATGGTGGCAATATTTTCCTTGGGAGAGTAGTTCTGTTGGCATTTATTTTTTAAATACTCAAAAGGCTCAACCTCAAGCAGTAATAAACACAAGCAAAAGTGATTTTACCCTTAAAATAAATATTCAGAAAAACCTCTCTGTACATACAAGTGAAAGAATATGTAACACTTTCACGCAAAAAAATAATTATAATAATAATAAAGGATTTGTTCATATATGTAGCTGAAATCTGCTGTTCCAGCCCACATGTCCCCAATAAAGAAGGGAGGCACAGACAGAGGTGACTACTGTGGTTCACTATCTTACAGCCTTTTTGTACTGGGACACTATCACCACCAAACATTTATCCCTCTTGTTATATTTTTAAAATTTTTAAAATTTTTTCTTTTTTTTTTTTTCCCTCCTTTGTTTTATTTTGTTTTGTTTTACAGCATACCAAATCCTTTGGCATACGTGATGGCCTTCAACAATCTCTCTTTAAGTTTTTCTTTGCTTGAATATTCCGGAAGTAAAAGCACATTAAAGCAAGTATGAGATGTAGGTAACCTAAACAGAGAAAAGGGGAAAAAACAGGAAAATAATAAGTCACGGGAAATACACTTAGAATTGTATATAGTTGAGATGGTTTGCAATGCAAACTAAACATTAATGCAAATCATAAACTTTTTGTTGTGTAACTACCAAGAATCGGTTTGTCTTTATCCTATAAATTACTCAAAGCTAGTAACAACGATGATAAGATACTTATCCATTGAGTTTTTACTACATACCAGATACTGTTTTAGGTATTTAATTATTACAGTTCGTTTCACTAACTCTTTCCACAACAAAACCACAGAGAGGACATCAGTAAATGCACTTCAGAGGTTAGGTCACTGAGAAGTAACTTCCTCTAAGGTGGAGAAAATATTCAAACCTGGTTTACAAGATTTCAAACTGTGTGCTCTTAAATGCTTATTAGAAATACTGCTGGCCATATGACTATGAAAATGATTTGATAACGGGATTCTAGCAAAATCCAATGATAATCTTCCAAGCCTCAATGTAACCATTCTAAATAGATTATCATGTAACATGGCTTTCAACTAACAAGCTGGGAATCAAAAAAGTAAATGAATCATACTAATTTGAAAAATTCCAAACCAATGTGAGTCCCATAATAATTTTTAACTAGGGCAATTCCTTAAAAGTTTCCTCACACAATGACAGCAAAATATTTTCTCAATTGTCTAATATGATTTGAGGATTTGTACATAAAATCACAAAGGTGCTTAGAAACTATAAAGACAGTTCATATGTGTGTGATGAGGAATGCAAGGTTTTCAGTAGGTATAGAGTCACCACTTAATAATTACCTTTCTGTGTCTGGGCCATTTTTGGCTATAATCATCTTTAATTTTCCTAGTCCTCCCACAGGTGCTCTGTCTGTGCCCGTTGTAAACTGCAAGAAGAGTCTTTTCTGTTCATCTGTAAATGAATGAACGATTTCCCAGAACTCCCTAATGAGAAAAAATACAATACTGGTTTCAGTTTGGCATTCATTATGACTGGTACTAACATAAGCTTATGATTTGCATTTAAATTATATTAAGAGACAACTTACAAGTTAATTATCAGGATAATATCACTTCTGGTGATTTAATAATTTCCAAGCAAATTTATCTTAAACAGTTCTGAATACATAAAAATTTAGATTACAATATAGTAAAATTATTAGTACTACAATAGTAAAAAATTAAGAAAACCCAAGTGTGTAGTAACAGGAAATGACTATGTAAACTATGGTATAACCACATTATGTAGTCAGTAACAAACAGAAGACAAAATCCTATGAATTGAAAAAGACTGAAAGGAATATTGGGAAAAATTAACTCCAGGTGCCTTTGGGTATATATTTTATTTATCCTTTCTCCATTATTCTCCTTGTCTACTCATCCTTTAACTCAACTTTGGGGGGCAAAAGCGATACAGATTAGGGACAAAAGAAAAAAAAGACCCCCTGCCCCAACCAATTGGCCCCAAATGCAAACAACTACATACATACCTAATAGCAGTAATACAAAAGTTCCATTTTTATATGAACTAGAATCCTTTTAACAAGTAATATGTGCTGTGTATGGAGGAGGAGAGTGATTCTGACATTTCTGCCACATGCAGTTATTTTAAGAGAACGATTTATCCTCTGGCATTCCTACAATCTATGTAATAAAAGCTGTGTTTTCATGACACTTACGTTAGTTTCAGTTCTAAAAAGCGAAATACAAGCTCATAAAGTGCAACCATGAAGTTTGTTTGAATCATCAGGCATCTATAAAACATATACACTAGTTCATAGTTAAATAATTTTTTTTTTTTTTTGAGACAGTCTCGCTCTGTCACCCAGGCTGGAGTGCAGCGGTGCGATCTCAGCTCATGCAAGCTCCGCCTCCCGGGTTTACGCCATTCTCCTGCCTCAGCCTCCCAAGTAGCTGGGACTGCAGGTGCCCGCTACCACACCTGGCTAATTTTTTTGTACTTTTAGTAGAGGTGTGGTTTCACCGTGTTAGCCAGGATGGTCTCGATCTGACCTCATGATCTGCCCACCTTGGCCTCCCAAAGTGCTGGGATTGCAGGCATGAGCCACCACGCCTGGTCCATAGCTAAATAATGTTAAGATTAAAACATTTTTTAAAAAAAGTATTTTTAGTCGCTTATATAAAATGCATTTTAATATTTATTCAGAAAGTTCTTTCCAGAGCCTGGTGTGGTAGCTCACGCCTGTAATCCCAGCACTTTGGGAGGCTAAGGTGGGTGGATCACCTGAGGTCAGGGGTTTGAGATCAGCCTGACCAACATGTTGAAACTCTATCTCTACTAAAATACAAAAATTAGCTGGGTGTGGTGGCAGATGCCTGTAACCTCAGCTACTTGGGAAGCCGAGGCAGGAGAATCGCTTGAACACAGGAGGTGGAGGCTGCAATGAGCTGAGATCACACCATCGCACTCTAGCCTGGGAAACAAGAGCACCACTCCATCTCAACAAAAAAAAAAAAAAAAAAATTCTTTCCAGAATGTTAGCAGAGAACATCACACATCCCAAATCAGTAATTACAATTTTCTAGTTTTTGATATTCTAATATTCCAACATACTATTTTTATTACCAAAATGCTGGCATTTTTGTTGCTGCAACACCATTTATCTGAAATAAATTAAAGGTTTTATTAGAATTCTTGGCTTTCTCCAATCTCTTGCCACGTCCCTTCCCTGCCCCTCTACGAATCTACCAGTCAGCCAGAGAAAACAAAAAAGAAACACACAACCACAGAAAACGGGGCCTGAAACTAGCAGGCGCATCTCTCAGTTGAGGAGGAGAGGAATCAGACCCCAGTTCATGACATTCCTTTTGGGGAGGCTGGCGAGAGAAAACAAGTCTGCGGGAGCACCGAGCCCTCCAACACAGCAGAAAAGCTGCCCTGCAGCGGGTGGTGGTAAAGCCTCCTCACCCCGCAGCGGGCGGTGGTAAAGCCTCCTCACACTGCAGCAGGTGGTGGTAAAGCCTCCTCACACTGCAGTGGGGCTCTGAAGCTTAACTGAACCAGCTACACCTAAGGAGGCAGATCAAAGAGCACCACCGAAGAGGAGAGACAGACCCTGCAGGAAGTGGCAGATGAGTAGTGGTCACAATGACCAATCCGGCTATATCATTACGGAGCTGCTGCTTTGGTCTTTCTTTTAAATGAAACCTTTAAAAATTTTATACAATGAAAACAATTAGGGAACAAAATTTGTCTCTTCCTGTAAGTGTTATGTGTGTTACAGTAACACGCTGAATTAAATAAGAATGCATTTATTTAGAAAGCTGAAGAAAAAATGAAGAAACTTCTAGGTTTCCACAAAAAAGTGGTGGCTGTATTGATCACATCCTACTAACATCTCTAAGAATCTATCCAGATCAAAAAGCGGAGAAATAAATAAAACCCCTATGACTTAGGTCTAGAGTAAAACTAGGAGGCAGAGCAATAAACTCCAAATACCATAGAAGTGGGGAAATGAGCAGGGTCCAGCAGGAGCTACATCGAAGAGTGGCTTGTGCAGAATCATACTGATTAGGGATCACCTAAGGCAAGACCGCACCCGCCCCTCAACAGAGCACTACTGAGGGCAGGTTAGAGCACTGGCAACGGGTTGGTTAAAGGAGGGACTACAGAAAAGTACTTGGGTCCAGCAATGGCAAGCTCAGGAAGGCACCATGCATGAAAGGAAGAGGGGTACCTTGGAAAGCAGAAGTGTCCCTTAAGTGGCTGTAAAGGGGTGGAAGCAGCTAATGAAAAAGAATCTTCATTAAGTGGATGGAGCTGAAAAATCAGAAAGTGGTGATTCTGCCCTTACTAAAGCAACAGAAGAGGGATGCCTTCAGCCAAGACCCCTAAAGCCACACAAATTCCTCTCTGCTCCACTCTGAGGTCTAGTAATAACATGTCCAGAAAAAAGTAACATCTATTATAGAAACATAAACAAGAAAAACAGAATTCCTAAGTCCAAATAAAGTTATTATGGAAAGAGTCTGGCAAATGAGAAGCAAAACTTTCCGGTAGACAAAAGTACACCAGAAAAATTCAGTCATAAACAACAGGAAACCTGTAACACCACATTCCAACACAGAGAATGTAGCAGCAGACAAGACAGATCACCAATGATGAGAAATACAAATTCAGAGAGAAATGAGCACATCTTAAATAGAAATAAGAATACTAAAAAATACTTAAGAAATATGCAAAGTAACTTTGGAAATAAAGGCTAATTTTATTATAAGGTGACCAAAGAAGAAACAATATGACTAAAATTTCTAATGAGGAGAGTGTCTAGAAAATTAAAAAACAAAGAAAATGAATAAAATAAACCTAACAAGAAATGTGTATCGAAGCATAATAACGAAAAAGATTAATAGCTGACTACATAAACATAAAAGCTTTCACTTGGCAAAAATCCTGTAAGCAAGGTTAAAAGACAAATGGCAAACTGGGAAAAAATATTTGCAAATTTACTAGCGTTAAAGGACTAATCTGCTTAACATATAAAGTTTCTAAAAATGAAGAAAACAACCAGCTGAGCAGCAAAATGAGCAAAAGGCCATATAAAACTATAAACAGCTCTTAAGTACAAGAAAAAATGTCCATCATCAATTCATAACTGAGGTAAACTCAAAAATTGTAAGTATAGTAAAATACCATTTCTCAATTGGCAGATTAAACATCCACATTTAACAACACATTATGTTTGGAAAGTTTTAAGAAAAGAGATACTGTTGTAAACTGCTGGTGGGAATGCAAAATGTTACTTTTCTGTGAAGGAGAATTTGGCAGTATCTAGCAAAATTATATATGCATCTACCATTTGATGCAACAATCCCACTTCTAACAATTTATCTTAATGATACCTTACATATGTAAGGAATAATGCATGAACATAAGAGGATTCACTGTGACAGTACTAATAGCAAAAGGTTAAAGATAACCTCGATGCCTATAAATATTGATAAGCTATGCTGCATCCACACAAAGTAGCAGTATTCAGTCATACAAAACAAAATGGAAAACACCTCTGCAATGATGTAGGATGATTCTCAGGATACACTAGAAAGATTATTTTCCTAGTTCTATCCTGATAAGGCCTACAAGTAGTAACATTCAAAACCAAAGGCCATACTTTGCATCTAAAATCTGACTTCTAAATGCCATTCTCCAACAATTTACTGGAAAAATAACTTATTCCAGGCCTGAGAATGAATGTTCGAGATTAGCTAGAAATTTCAAAATCTAATAGAGTCATTTTAAAAGCACACGAAGGCTAAGCAATTTGAGTATCATTTAGAGTAATGACTGTGAAACGTATTAAATACAAAAACATTCATGAGTTCTTAATATTCAAAAAGGCAGCAAAACCAACCAAAAAACAAAATTAAATTGTCACTATTAAAGTTATTACATTAACTCCTTACTCTAAAAACCTTAAATCTATTTTATCATGCCTTTTCAGTAGAACTGTTTTTCAAGGTAATCGAATGGCACCCATGAGAAAAAACAATGCCAGGTATATATGTAGGACAAGCAGATGGAATTTTTTTTCCCCCCCTAAACAGCCATTTTGCAATCCCAATGAGATAATAGATTAAGGTAATGATACTGATAAATACGAAAATCAAGTGAAGGGCAGATGGCACGTTCTGGAAAGATGATGATAGCAGTGACACAGTTATTATTTATTTATTTATTTTTTTGGTTTTATTCCCTCCCAACCTCCCCTACAAAAAGAGCAAACTGAGAAAACCAAAGACCCAGAGACATTATCTACAACAAAACCATGAACCATTGCATATAAGTGGACAAAACAAAGCTCTGACAAGTACAAGACTGGTTAGTAAGGAAGCAGATGGAAGGTAACTGACTGGATTTCTTACAGCCCTGTGAACAGGAAAAACCTCAACACTGCCAACCCACTGGAAAGCACAGGCCAATCTGAAAACAGGACTAAAAGTTTAAAAAAGTTTTACAGGATCTAATTTGCAGATGATTACAAAGGGATCATGATGCAGTAAGCTCTGGGACCTTAAAATTCCCGAATACCAAATCCTCCCGCGAAAACAAACCTTGTACCAAGGAAAAACTTGTGGGAATAACTTCCAAATGGACCAGATCAAAGATAATAAAGACCAAAAAAAGTTCAAATATGTGTGTGGGGTAGAGGAGTAAAGAAGGTAGTTTCAGAAAGCACAAGGGCATATTTTTGACCATTTTACAAAAACACAGACTTCTCCCTGTCCCTAAAAAGCAAGAAAAGTTATCCTGGCCCATCTCTCCCTCGTGCAAGTATGAGACACTCATTTCCCTCACAAAAAAAAAAAGAAAAATAAATACATAACCAACAGAACAGAGTGAAAAGTATAATTATTAGAGAAAGAGTATGTGCATATACGTGAGAATGGTGTCCCTACAGAAAATGAAAGTAAACCAAACAATATGCAAATAAAACATGAAAACTGTAAACAAATTTCAAACTGAGCTAAAAAGAATTTTAAAAATAACAGATCATTAGAAATGGGAAATTTCGAATGAGGGTAACTGAAGAAAAGAAAGCCATGACACAACTAAGGAGTAATTAGAAATGCAAGGAAAAAAATCACATCAAATACAAAGAAATTAAAACTAAACTAGAAAAAACATAAAGGTGAATAAAACAGAACAATACTGCTAGAAACTGAAGGCAGAGGAAAAATCTTAAAATCCAAAAGAAGTAAAGCCATGCCTGAGACTCTCCTAGATGGTCCAGAGACACAGTGACGCTGTGTACTGGCAGGAGGAATTCTGCTGTAATTGGTCCTGGGAGTGTTCACCTTTCCCGGAAGTGTTCTACAGCCCAGGGACACAATGTAGTCAGAAGCACTGCCAGGAACACCAGCAAGGGGGAGCCTGCCACAATAGGCAAAAGGCTCAGGAAGCACTCTCCAGCCCACGAAAATCTAGTGGGGGTGCTCTTCCCTCACCCAAACACACTCTGCGCAGTTCAGCCTGGAGAAGCCCCCTCAAGTGGCACTACTGGAACCAGTGCGAGCCGCAGTGGACTGAGATAAAAGCAACAAACCAAAATAGCACACAAAAGCTCTGAAAAATGGTCACTGGAACCACAGCCCACAAATATACGCTAGTACCTACATGCTAAACCTAAACAGGTTACTACTGAAGTTAAAATTGTTTAAAAGTACAGAGTCTCCTGATATAATAACTAAAATGTCTGAGACACAATCCAAAACTTATCTGTCATACCAAGAACCAGGAAAATCACATGAAGGAAAGAAAATCAACGCCAACACTGGGATGAGTAAGATGTTGAAATTATCTGACAAGGATCTTAATGCTGCCATCACAGAAATGATTTGACAAGCAATTACAAGTTCTACTGTTTCAAAAATGAAACAATAGAAAATCTCAGCAAAGAAACAGAAGTTACAAGGAAAAAAAAGCAAATGGAAATTATAGACCTAAAAAATACAATAGGAGAAAAATAATCATTAGATGGGCTCAACAGTAGAGTGAAGATGACAAAGGACAGAAATCTGAACAAAAGAGAGAAAACAGACTGAAAAATGAACCATACCTCAGGTACATGGGGAACAATAACAAATGACTCAACATTTGTATCATTAGAGGCCTAGAATGGAGACAAGAGTGACGCTGAAAGAACACCTGAAGAAATAATGGTTGAAAATTTTCCATGTTTGGCAAAAGACACAAACTTACAGCTTCAAGAAGCTGAGCGAACCCCAAACAACATAAATAAAACTATTCTTCGGGAATAAAGGGAAAATAAAGTCATCTTCAGAAAGAGAAAAACAAAAAGAATTTCTCACTAGCAGAACTGCCTTTGAAGACTGGCTAATGGAAGTAATAAAAGATGGAATCTTGGAAAAATAATGGAAATAGCAGAAACATGGGTACATACAACAGAGCATCACTCCCTTCATAAGTTCTATAAGTCATATTGGATAACTGATACAAAAACTGTTAACAGCATTAATCCTCAAAACAATAATATTTAAAAGTCGGGAAAGAGACGTAACTGAAATTAAGGTTTCCACATCTCATTCCAAGTGATGGTACTGATGGCAATGAATGGTGATAAGTCACATTATCTATAATGTGATGCCCACAATGACCATGAAAACTATAAAAAACACATAAAAGGCCTGGCACGGTGGCTCATGCCTGTAATTCCAGCACTTTGGGAGGCTGAGGCGGACAGATCACAAGTTCAAGAGTTCGAGACCAGCCTGGCCAATATGGTGAAACGTTATCTCTAATAAAAATACAAAAATTAGCCAGGCATGGTGGTATGTGCCTCTAGTCCCAGCTACCCAGGAGGCTGAGGCAGGAGGATTGCTTGAACCTAGGAGGCTGATGTTGTAGTGAGCCAAGACTGTGCCACTGCACTCCACTGCACTCCAGCCTGGGCAACAGAGCGAGACTCCGTCTCAAAACAAAACAATAAACAAAGGAACAAACAAAACAAAACCCAAACACCAAATAAATCAAGGGAAAATCTTAAAAAATATTCAAGTAATCATGGAATGCAATAAATAAATAAATAACCATAAACAGAAGACAGAAACAGAAAACAAACAATAAAATGGCAGACTTCGCCCTAATATATCAATAATTACCTTAAATAGACATGGTCTAAATAAACAAATTAAAAGGCAGAGACTAACAGTTTTTATTAAAATGACAATTATCTGCTGTTTACAAGAGATTCATTTCAAATTCAGCAACACAGGATGAAAGTAAAATGATAGTAAAAGACAGATCATGCAAACATTTAAACAGAAATGGTTACATTCCTATCAGATTCAGAGCAAAGAAAACTGCAAAACAGAAAAATCTTATATGATAAAGGATCAATCACCAAGACATAGTAATTCTAAGTGGGTATGAACCAATGACAGAGCCTCAAAATAAATGAAACAAAACCCTATGACAGAGATAAAGAGATAAATCTCAGACGCAGACCTATATACGTATTCTCAACTGATTTTTGACATATGTGAAAGAAAACAATTCAATGAAGGAAGAACATACCTAGAAAATACACAATGAACCCTTAAAACTCAATAGTAAAAAACCAAATGGACTCTTGGTATTTAATCCCAGAGAAATACAAACTTTTTGTTTGCAACTAACATCACAGTTCATGGTAAATATTATAGTCTCTCTCAATAAAATGAGGAATAAAGTAAGAATACCTTCTACCGAAGGTTCTAGCCAATGCAACAGAGGAACAGTAATAAATCACATAAAGATTGGAAAGAAAGAAACCTGTCTTGATTTGTAGATGACATAGCTGTTTACCAGAAAACCCTATGAAATCTACTAAGTAACTACTAGAATACATCAATTTTAAAAGGTTATAGGATACAAGGTCAATATATAAAAATCAATTTTATTTCAATATAGTAGTAAAAAGCAAGTGAAAAGCAGTATTTAAAAACACCACTAATAGCATTAGAAACATATTTTAAATGTATTCCTAACCAAAGAGTACATGATTTCAACATTTAAAAACTTTATAAAACAGTGCTGAGATAAACTAACAAACATTTAAATAAATGGGTGTTCAAGGATTGGAAGAATATATTGTTACAATGTGAATTCTCTCCAAATTGACCTACCCCGATCAAAGCAACCCAAATCAAAATCTCTGCAGGCTTTGCCCTTTTGTTTGTAACAGATTCTAATATTAATATGCAAATAAGAGTCAAAGCAACCTAATGAAAAAGTTGTGGGACTCACAACATCTGATTTGAAACTGCAGTAACTATAACAGTGTCGTTTTGGCAAAAGGACCAAACAAATTAACAGAACAGAATAGAGATTCCAGAAACAAGGCTCATACATAGAGACTGATTTTCAACAAAGGTGCAAAAGCAATTCAATGGGGAAAGAAAAGTCTCTTTAACAAATGGTACTGGAACAAATAAATAAAACTATTTAGAAAATGAATGACATCCACTATCTAACAGCATCACAAAAATTTATTGGTGGTGGATCACAGATTTACACATAAAATTTAAACCTATATTATACTATTAGAAGAAAAAATAAGGTATGTGTGGCTTTGGGCTAGGCAAAGATATAAAAGGACAAAAAACCATAAAAGAAAAAATCGATTAGACTTCAAAAATTAATAATTTCTGCTCACCAAAATACACTTAAGAAAATGAAAAAGGAAGCCACAGACTTGGAGAAAATAATCATAAAGTACGTATCAGAAATGGGCCTTTTATATAGAATATACGGTATTCCCCACTTACCCATGGGAAATACGTTCCAAGACCTCCAGTAGATGTCTGAAATTGCAAAAACCCTGTATATACCATGCATGATTTATTTTCCCTTCTTCACAATTTCATAGATAAAATACTCATTTTTACCACAGATTTTAGCAACCTCAACATATGACTTTTAAATTCTTTCCTAAAAGGAAGCACTTTCCCGAGCTTCTCTTTGGCATATTCGAATTTCCAACATCACTGCTCTTGTGCTTCAGGGCCATTATTAAGTAAAATAAGGGTTACTTGAACACAAGCATGCGATAGATACTGCAACAGTCGATCTGACCAATAGACTCAAAGTGGTGGGTAGTCTAGACAACATGGATATACTGGAAAAAGGATAATTCATGCCCTGGGTGGAAAGGTGGGAGATTTCACCATGTTACTCAGAATAGCATGTATTTTAAAACTTAAGAGTTGTTGGTTGGGCACAGTGGCTCTCACCTGTAATCCCAGCACTTTGGAAGGCCGAGGTGGAAGGATTGCTAGAGTCCAGGGGTTTGAAACCAGCCTGGGCAACACAGTGAGACCCTGTTTCTACAAAAACAAACAAAACAAAACAAAACAAAAAAACTAAAAATTAGCTGCACTACTGTAGTACCAGCTACTCAGAAGGCTGAGGTAAGAAGATTGCATGAGCCCACGAGCTTCAGTTTATAATAACCTGTAGTCATGCTACTGCACTCCAGCCTGGATGATAGAGACTTTGTCTCTTAAAAAAAAAAAAAAAAAAAAAACCCACCAAACCAACCCTCCCTCCCTACCCCGCACCTACCAACACACAAACACACATCAAAAACTCTGCATTATTCATGGAATTTTCTACTTAATATTTTTGGACCGCTGCTGACCAAAGATAACTGAAACCCAAAAAAAAGCAAAACTAAAGATAAGGCATACTGCTATATTTTAAGAAAATATCTATAGTCAATAGAAATACAAAAATCCAACATTAAAAATGAGGAAAAGACACTTTTAGTTAAATATGTACCTACAATATGCTTTGGAAACTCCACTCCTACATGTTTGCCCAGGAGAAATAAAACATTTCCACAATAAGACTAGACAGCTTTATTCACAATAGTTCCAAACTGGAAACAATCCAACTGTCTACCAACAGGTAAAAAAAACACATTTTGCATATTCATATAATGCAACAGTACTCCATAATTTTTTTAAAGGCACTATAAATCAATGCAGTAACATGGATGAATCTAAAGAGTCTCGATGCAGTACAAGTATATAAGATTCCATTCATAAGAAATTCTAGAGCAGACAAAAGTAATGTACAGTGACAGCAATTAGGACAGTTATTGTCTGTTCTAATGGGGGACGGAGATTCACTGGAAGGGAAAACATGGGAACTCTGTGTTAATGGTCATAGTCTATACCTTGACTGAAATATGGTTACATAAACGTAACTTTTAAAAACTAACCCAGTTAAGCCCTGGGTATTTCACTGTATTAAAATTTTACCCCACACAACATCGACACCACCATTATTACCACCACATTGATTAACATTTAGAGAGCAGTTAGTGAATCACATTATTTTGAAAATTAGTAAATAATGGGAAAGAATTAAGCATTATTGTATCTGATATGTACATATTTATATACATGTATACAGGTCCTATATGTGGATCTGTAATTTAGGGTAGTCATAGAGTTGAGGAGAAAGAGTTTTTCTTAAGAAGTATTACAGGTATTGAAGGAGGAATAAAGAATTCAAATATCACAATTTTGCAACCCTTAATGAATTAGCAGATCTAGGCAATCAGAATCCATGATAAAAATCACTAGAAAAGACAGAAAGCAAGTAAGACTTTAAGTTATTCCTATAAACCAACATCTATGAAGTATTTGGGAAGGAAATAAACTCTGAATCTGTTTTTCGTTTTTTTTTTGAGACAGAGTCTCACTCTGTTGCCCAGGCTGGAGTGCAGTGGCGTGATCTCGGCTCACTGCAACCTCCACCTCCTAG